>NW_006921776.1:2089161-2108413 GCF_000298275.1 Orycteropus afer afer
TTGCCCAACCTTCCTTCCAAGGAGTGGCTGGTGGGTTTGAACCGCCAGCCTTCTGGTTAGCAGTCAAGTGCTTTAGCCACTATGCTACCAGAGCTCCTAAAACCTAAACTTATAAAAGCATATGCTATAAAGGTTTTTGTTGTTTTTAGGTTCTGTTGAGTCAGTTCCTGCTCATAGAGACCCATAGACAACAGAATGAAACACTGTCCATTCCTGTGCTGTCCTCACAATCCTTGCTAAGCTTGGGCACATCATTGCAGCCATTGTGTCAAACTATCTCACTGAAGGTAGAGTGCTTAAAAATTGCATCCTTTTTCCAGATAAGAAGCTTAATTAACTGATAATCTTCTTTTTGGAAATAATTCTACAGAAGTTTCTCTGAGTGCTCTCTCCACAACATTAATACAAACCCAGGTTAGTTTTGCTTATTCTTTTTGATCTAACAAAAAAAGGTGTTTTTGTTTCTTTTTAAGTTTAGATTTCCAGGCACAGAAAACAGGTTAAGCAGTATTTTCAAAAATTACTTAGGTCTAAAGTGCACAAAAGGTTTCAATAAAGGGGAAATGATTAAATAAAGGGATGGGTATCTGAAGAAACAAGTTTCCAGCAAAAGTGTTTGTGAGTCTTGTGGAAGACACCAATACAGATGGCAAACTAAGGAAGCAAGAAAGCATAATTGCTAGAACAAAACCTAGGAAATGTGAGTGGGTCAGAATCTAGACAGAATTTAAACTATTAGTGCAGGAGAGAACTAGAAGGAACTTTGACTAAAATTTACAGGCACATCTAGGTGGAGGTGAGAAAAATTTAGGGCTGTGCATTAAATAACCTTTAATTGAGTTGATGGTTTTGAGTTGTGGTGTTGGTGAAGAATACTGAAAGTACCATGGACTGCCAAAAGAACTAACAAATATGTCCTGGAAGAAGTACAGCCAGAATGCACTGGCTAGTTCTGGTACCTAGTTCATATGTTTCATTTGAAAGGGCCATTGACAAAATTAAAAGCCTCCACAAAGAATTAGCAGGATGTTAAGAGCTCTGGCCATGCCATTTGAGAAATAATTTAGGAAAAGAAAGCTTTTCTTCTTAAAGAATCAAAAAATTAGAAGGGCTCTTTAAGCTCTGTTCCAACTGCTTAATATGGGAGTTTTCAGATTCTCCAGCAGCTGCAAGACAGACGTTTTCACTGTCCTTGCTCAGACTATGCTTTACCATGAACTTCTTTGTTCCTTTTCTCTCCAGAAACAAAAGATCTGCAGTAAAACCAGCTAGACAGGGGAATATACAATATATAGACTCTTTCTGTGTCTAAAAGTGTGATATTTCGATTTAGCTATATAACAACTATCTCCCTGTTCTTCAGAAAATAGAGCGTCTTTTACCAAGTTTTCAAGATCATAATGTTGTGTCCCACACTATATATGTATATGTATAAAATATATTACAGATTACAGTCAGGCTAATATCCTTATCCTGTTCTATGTTTTCAATATGCAGATTGTTCTCATTTCTGTCTCAATGGCTATTTTGGGTTTCTCTTGCTGCACAACAAACCACACCAAAACTCAGTGACCCAAAACACCTTCCCCCACCCCCACTGAAGATTTTATGGGTCAGGAAATTAAGCAGAACCAAGATGGCAATGGTTTCCAGCTTCATGTGGCTTCATTTAGGGTCATCTATTTCAAAGTCATCTTTCAATATTAGAACATAAAGAGTTTATTCTTTGTCATGGCTTTAGTGCATTCACTTTTATGGAGCCAATTCATTTATGTAGCCAATCCCCTGTTGGTGAGTTTTTAAATTGTTTTTAAATTTTTCACTATTACTACCAGTACTGTAGTTTAGTACTATTTGCAAATTCAGTTGTGTGTGTGTTGGACAAAGTCCCATAAGAGGAATTTCTGAGAAAAAAAGTGTAAATTCCAATATATTTTAGTAGAAATAGATAAACAAACCAAAGGTAGTATGTACAGAACCAGCTTAGGAGAACGCTCACTTTCCCATCTTCTCTCCCTTTCCATTCTGATAGGGAATGGTAGTTAGTTCATTAGTAATTCCATTTCCATTTCTTTCAATATTAGTGAGTTTGAGCAGATTTTATGTTTCGAATCATCATTAATAGTTTCCTTTTTTAATTATCTCTTCATGTCATTTTTCCAGTTTAATTGGGACTTTTGTTTTTGTTTTGTTTTATATCTGTAAGCAGTGGGATGTAATAAAGGTATTAAGTGTTTGACAATCACAGTAAATAGTTTTCCACACATATAGTCTTTTAAATTTTATTTGTAGTATCTTCTTTTCCTTACAAAAAGCATTTAAAAATGTCTGGAGTAAAATCTGTCTTTTTTTTTTTTTGTTTCCTGTTATAACTTTTGGATTTGGTTTCAGATACCCCAATATTATAAAAAATACCCATATTTTCTGTCAGAACTTTTATTCTTTTATGTTTTATACATTCAATGTATCTGAAATTTATTTTTGTGTATGCTATGATGGAGTTATTTTTTTCCCCCTCAAATAGATTACTAACTGCTCAACTATCCTTTATGCATTATGTGTCCTCGCTCAACTAACTCTGAATATCAAATTCATTTTATTCTGACTCTATTCTGTACCACAGTTGATTTGTCTGTATCTTAACTCCACAAATATGAACTGCTTTAACTTTTTTAGCTTTAGAGTATGTTTTTTTTTTTTTTTTATTAGGATTTGGGTGAAGATTTACAGAGTAAATTCACTTTTCATACAGCAGTTCACATATACTTTGTCTCATGTCATTGACCAAAATTTACAATGCAGCAGCTCCCCTCCCACTTCCTCCCCATAGTTACCTCCTCCCAGTGTCCATCCCTTCATACTCTTCGAGAGGCCCATTGTCTGCCAACCCTGTATATGATCTTGGATACACTCTCCATTTAGACATACATAATTGTTTAGCTTGTTCACCCATCTATCCGTCCCTATACCCATGTTTGCTTTCATTAACAACTCAGTATTGTATTTACAAAGGGGTTCATATTTGTTGTTTGTACTACCCATGTAACTCTCTCTGTCTTTCTCATCCTCAATGCTGCCATACTGGTCACTCACATTTGGTACATTGCCCTTCTCTTCACCCAAATCAATATTTATCTCTATCTATCTAACAGCATTCCCTCCCCTTCTCTCCCACCCCTGGTAACCAACAAAGAAAATGTCCTCCAATATATAAACATTTCCTTAACTTTTACAATAACGGACTAATACAATATTTGTCCTTTTGTGACTGACTTATTTCGCTCAGCATAATGTCCTCCAAGTTCATCCACGTTATGCGGTGTTTTGTAGATTCTACATTATTCTTTAGCGTTGCATAGTATTCCATTGTGTGAATGTACCAAAGTTTGGTTACCCATTCCTCAGTTGTTGGACATCTAGGTTGTTTCCAAGTTTTGGCTATTGTAAATAGTGCTGCAATGAACATCGGTGTGCATATATCTGTTCTTGTTATGGCTCTCACTTCTTTAGGGTATATACCTAGTAATGGGATGGCTGGGTCAAATGGTATTTGTATTTCCAACTTTTGAAGGAATCGCCATACTGCTTTCCACAATGGTTGTACCATTTTACAGTCCCACCAGCAGTGTATGAGAGTCCCAATCTCTCCACAACCTCGCCAGCATTTGTTATTTTCTGTCTTGTTGAACTTTGCTACTAGTGCTGGAGCAAGATGATATCTCATTGTTGTTTTGATTTGCATCTCTTTAGAGTATGTTTTAGTATCTGAGGGATAATTTCTGTATTATTGTCCAAATTTCTTGCAAATGCATTCATCTAAGTGGCATTTAGGAAGAAACATGTAGAGTTAGGTCATACTATGTCAATAGTTTTATTGAGTTAAATTTATAGATTAATTTAAAGAAAATAAAATGTTTTACTATATGGAATCTTCCCACAAAGACAGACTATGAATTTCATTTTACATTTAAATAAATGTTCCTTTGTATTTCTAAATTTTTATGGAGGTTAGTAAAAAAATCAGTTATTTTCTTTTTATGCTGCAATAGGATTTATCTATTATTATTTTTTTTTCTTGCTATGGCTGGCATATAAACACATTTTGCTTTCACATAATCATATTTTTTACATTCATCAAACATTAAACCACCTTTATAACTTAACAGTTTTTTAGCTTATTTTTCTAAATAAACATTTATATGATGTTCAAATAATAATTATTTATGTTCTGCCTTCAAATTACATATATTTTAATTAATTAATTCTTGCTTTGTTATATTAACAAAAATTTCTTCAAAAAAAGTCAAATTCACTGCAATTGAGTAGATTCCGACTCATAATGACCCCATTAGGTTTCCAAGGCTGTAAATTTTTATGGAAGCAGACTGCCCCATCTTTCATCCAAGGAACAGCTGTTCAGCTGGTGGGTTTGAACCATGGGCATTTTGGTTAGCTGACAAATGGCTTAACGACTACACCACCAGAGAATTATAAGCTAAATTTATACTTAGAAAAATAATTTTTTAAATGATAGATTCTATTAGTCTTTAAGAGTTTATGACACATTACCAGGCACTGCACTGATGACTTTCATGTGGAGTGAAAGTTAAAACTAGCCAGCTATTTTTATAAGTAAAATTTGTATTTCCAAAGTACACTGTAATAGGTGATAGTCTAGGAAACCGTAACAATGAAAGAAAGAACATTGTTTTTTTTGGCAAAATCAGTTGTTCCAATTTGATATTTGGGGATTATAATTTATTTCATTTGGTTTTGATTATATTTCCTCTTTGCCTTTATCTTTGCCTTTCTTGGATGAAAAGATGAATTCAAAAGGAGCCACATGTCTCTTGTTCTACTATTTTATCCAGCAACTCATTCCAAGGCTAGCATTAAAAAAAAGTGCTCAATGAATGTTGTTAAATCAATGAATAAGAAACCAAGCAAAAAGATGAAGTAGATGCCCATGTTACACCCAAAAGACAAATCTACTGTATCTTCATAAAATCCCCATAGGCACATTCAAGTCTGGAGTCATAACATCCCCGTTGGTGCACTCAGGTCGTTCCCAAAACCAGTGAATGCATATATCAGCAGCTACTTCTTCATAACTGAGAACTCCAACTCTTATATTTTTTGATTATGTCTGGTACGTGTGTGAGATGAAATTGGATAATTATCTGGCTAAACTGCCCAGGTCTTTGGTGTTCCAGGCTGCTTTTTCCTATTGTTGTTGTTGTTGTTACGTGCCGTCAAGTCAACCCCAACTCATAGCGACCCCTCCTTGGGTTTCCGAGGCAGTATCACTATGGAAGTAGATCGCCCCATTCTTTTTAAAGAAAGTGGGAGAGCACACAGGTATGCTAGTTGATGAAGAGGGAGATTTCAAACTCTGCTGTTGGTTCAAAATTGCTTGTGATCCATAACAATATGATACTTTAAACAAATGGAAACAAAAATACATCCATCACACAAATATCACAACTCTTTCTCTGAAGCAAAAATATAAAACTTATTCACATGAGAAATACAGAAAAGTACTATCTATATCATTGCATATGAAAGTCTTTCTGTCAGGACCAAAAAAAAAAAAAAAAAAAAAATGAGTATCTAAGATCACTGCAGTGGAAAGCACGTTTTTAAGCCTCAGTAACTTGGTAATGCCTAAATACAGACTTTCTGACCAAGAAGGTTTAGAGCAAGAAATGCACTGATGATTCAACCAGGCTTTAGGGTACTTGTTTCAAATGTTCCAGTATTATTTTTCCACATAAGGCAGAGATGGAACATCAAAAAATATTAATTACTACAAAAAGTTCTGAAAAACTGAAACAAAATCCTGTGGCAAAAAAAAAAAAAAACCTGTAAGGAGACTTCACATGCCCTCATTTACTCATAGCTATGGGCTTCTTTGATGCTTTTCATATGGTGCATTAATTGAAACATCCCAGATCACTGAAATGCATATTACTGATGTAATAAACTTCTGCAGGGACATTTTGTTGCTAAATTTTGTCATATATTGGAAAGAACAGGGAGATGAGAAAACTGTGTTCTACACTTACCTCAGTACTCGTGATCATGTCATTTTTTTAGCTCAATTAATCTGAGACCTAAATATAAAATGGACTGTTTTATCTCGAAGGCTGTTGTTGTTGTTGTTGTTATGTGCCGTCGAGTCGGCCCCGACTCATAGCGACCCCTCCTTGGGTTTCCGAGGCAGTATCACTACAGAAGTAGGATTGCCCAACCTTCCTTCCGAGGAGTGGCTGGTGGGTTTGAACCGCCAGCCTTCTGGTTAGCAGTCAAGTGCTTTAGCCACTATGCTACCAGAGCTCCTAGTTATGCTATTGAGGTGGGCTTTCATATGGTTAGATATGAATACTCGAACTTGGTGGAAAGTAATTTAACCCAGAGTTGCTAAATCCACTGAGCTCTTGGTCAAGTAATCTATAGCCTAAAACTGGAAGATAAGAATTAAAGGCAAGAAAGGAATAGGGCATATATTGAGACCAAAATGTGGTTGGAATAAAAAAAGGTGAAACATTCTACTTTTGTCAGAAAAACTAATGGTTTACTGTCATCCTATCTAACAGGTCAATTCAGGGCATTCTGAACAACGTCATTGGATGTGTGCTGAGAGTGGAGTAGGGAGAAAGTTGCACATAAAAATGCTGTATCAATCCCAAAAGGCCTACATCCCTCTCCACCACAATGATCACATTTAACTGTCAAACCTACAATTCTTGGACACATCTGGAAAGATCCTAAATCACAGGTTATATTAGATGGGGTTGGCTGAGTGAAATAAATTTAGCAGCTGCTCAGTGGTGGTCTATGGGGAGTAAACTGCAGAAGAATGGGAATACACAGTGTATAATCACACCTACTGATTTTATCTATATCACCAGACAACAACAAAACAACCCTGAAATGGACTTTAGCCTAGCCAGTTTAGTTTCCTTGGCTTTTCCATTGCCTGTTTGGATTGTGGGTACAGTCTGTTCGAAACTGCTGGGAGATGTCTGCCTGAAAGTTTTGAGTTAGCAATGCCAGGGTGATCTGCTTGTATTCTGTCAAGGTGGTCACTAGCATCACTTCAAATACTGTGGCAAAACTGCTGAATGTGGAATACTCAAGTAGAAGAAAAGGCCTTGGCATGCAATCTAAGATGGGTCATTTATTATATACGGATGTTGCTGGGAGACCAGGAGATTAACAGAAAATGCTCAGAATTCTGAAGAAAGACTTTCCAATCATCCTGAGGAAATGTCTATTTTTTATTTTCACTTTTGCACATTTCAGGAATAACCCCAACAACTGCTGTGGAGTATATTCCAACACACAGAAACCCTGTAAGACAGAGTAGAACTGCCCCATAGCATTTCCAGGGCTGTAAATATTTACAGAACCAGGCTGCCACATCTTTTGGTTAGCAGCTAAATGCTTAACCACTGCACCATGAGGGGGGAATGAATATGGAGGGAATGAAGCCAAGAGAGGGAGATAAGGGCAAAGGTTCAATATATGTAAATGTTTCTACATAAGTTGATATAAAACACATGACTCTGAATGACTTTTAAAATGCTTGAATCCTATAAGACACATACAAAAAAACTGAATGATCTGAACACCATCTGTTTGTCCTTTTGGTACATGTGGTAATGGTCACTTATCTGACTACCTGTGGATATGGAAATGCATTTGAAATGATGAAGGACCCTCTGCTCTACTATAATGACAACTACCAGTGACATTTGTAACCCTAGCAGCAGGTTAGAAACTATTTATGTCCACTCCCATTAAGAACTTTACCTCTTTTGACACATCCATTTGGTTCTATTTGAAAGAGAAAATCATTAGCCTGACCTAAAACCACAAATTAAGACCAACTTCTCTCAAGTCATTTGCATATGCTTAACTATTTATGAGTTCCCTGCTGAGCATCAATCTACCTATGCACCAAACTTCTACAGAACATTCCATTTCTGTTAAAAGCATCCTCAATTCCCTATGACATGAAATGTGAGGTCAAAAACAAGCTGGGCAGTACTTTTTTTTTTTTTTTCCCTCTGGGGAGCATTTTGGCATTTTCTGCTATGAATAAAGTTTATCCACTCATTCAACAGATGTATATTAAGTAGTTACAATGTGCCAAGAACATTGTTTAACTTTGGAGCACATTGGGATTGTCAATAGAGCTTTGAATTAGAATCAATCTTATTCACCAAACATCTATTCTGAGTCAGAATCGACTCAATGGCAATGGGATTTGTTTTTGATTCTATTGCCAGCATTCATAATCATTTCTTCCTCTTACCATAATGTAATTTGTCATTTGTTGATAGGCAAAATACAACGTATGGAATATCTTTTATTTGAAGCATGTGTATTAGCGGAATTTCAGACCTTGCAGTCCATTCAAAATAGTCTGTAATAGTAGCACTTCAATATGGACTTATCTTTTTTACCTGTATATTTATATTAAGTTTCCATCTTCTTGAATTTCCATCTGATCTGAAACAAAAACAGCAGTTAATAAATACTATTGTATTTAATCTCATTTCAGTACCTACAGTGGTGAGGCAGCAATTTAGATGAAATTACTACTGATGCAGTAAATAACTTATTCATAGTCTGGTTGAAAGAGATACACTTCCAATATGCAATCCCTTATGCTTTGTTTATTTTGCATTTTTCAATGTAAATTACTTGTTATCAATGGGGAAGCACATCAGAAGTTGTTGTTGTTGTTGTTGTTATATGCCGAGAGGGTTACAATCCTTGTCCAAGCTACCAAAGCTCAGCACATTGCCTAAAATCACATGGGTCAAACAGCAAGAAGATTGTTTAGAAAGTTACAGAATATCATGACAGAAATTTTTGAAAAGATAATTTTACTTCTGACTACTAATGACTTCTGAAGTCTTTAGTTCACAGCAAGAAAAATATTTTAAAATCAAAAGCAAAATATGTTTGCTGATGCTTCTTTCAATTAGTTTTTGGTTTTTAGTATGAAGATTAGAGTGCATTTTTTTTTTTCAAAAATACATCAACTTTATTGAATTCCAGCTGACACTGCTGAAGGAAATTTTTAAGATTTTCCACTGTATGATGAAAATCATATTTACATTACTCTGCATCATATTTCTGTGCTGTATAATTATCAAATAAACTATTTAGGAGTTATATGGAAAAGAATGAGGAGGCCCTAACCCTCTTCCTGGGGTTTTGCTTATTTTTCCTTCACTCTTTCTTCATAAAGTGTTTATAAAATGGGCAAGTCTACGGGAACTTTCTAATTTGTGGATGGTGATTCCAAGCTGTGCCTATACACTTTTATGACTGCTTAGCTCCAAAATGTATAAACACAATACCCTGCTACATAGCAAAATACCCAGGAGAAAGCAATGCAAAAGAAATGAAGCAGAGGAAAATATATTGCACCATTTTCTTTCTTTCTTTCTTTCTTTTTTCGTTTTACATTTAATTTAAAATTTATATAAAGTGATTTCAGCTTTGTAGAGCTACTGAATGTTTTCCATGTGTTTTCCCATCTCATCTTGTTTTTCAACCACACATGGCTGACAACCGAACCTAAATGAGCTTCTGAGAAAGTCTTCTCAGACGGGTATTGAAGGAAGATGTGATCTTTCCTTTAAGAGTAAGAAATAAAACTTCCTAATATTTATTTTGAAGCTAAATGGGTTTTCGGTTGGGATGTGTGTTTGTGTGTGTGTGTGTATGTGTGTGTGTGTGACCTTAAAGTCTTTGCTATGCAAACTAACTTTTCAACAGGACACACAAAGTTCAGCCATCTGCCAGACAAAGTGCTTGCAACATCAGTTTCAGAATAAAATCTCTGGGTGTCAAACTGCCTCACTATGTTGCACATCTTTGTGTTTTTTGTATATCTAAGAGTTGGTGTGCAATAAAAAATAATAATAATGTTTGAAAGATTTTGGCTGAAAATATGAAAATCCATCATTCTGTGCTGATGAATGTAAAAATATGTAAGAACCTTGGAAAGTCTCTGACACGTGGTAGGGTTCAATTCGCATAAGCTGATTTGAATTTGAATATTACAAGTCTTCAGTATATGTATGTTTTTTGGGGGGGAAAATAGCAAAGTACCCCTCTGTTGTGCGTAAGAACAGAGTCTGCTTCTTGTCCAGAATTATAGAAGTTAAGCTAACAGAACTTACTCTAATACCAACCTTACTGGGTATGTACCCATGACAAAAGCAGCAAAAGATGTCAAATTTGTTCATAAATATGAGGGGCCCCAGGGAAACATGCCTATCATTCTTCTTCCTTTAATACAGCACAAAGAAAATTTGTGAAAGGGTGATTGGTTGTCACTTTCTCTGCCCCTTTACCTCCCATTTACTCCTCAGGGAATTAATTCATTTACTCTTCAGTTGGCTTTTGCCTTTACTCCCCAAGACTCACCTGAATACTGTTTATCTCAAAGTCCACCCCAAGGCCTGTCACTGGTCAATGCAAAACTGCTTTTTTTTTTCTGAGACTCATTTTTTTGAGATCCATTTGAAACATCCCGTTTTCTGTGAAAGACAACCTACTCCCTGCAGCTGATGTAGTTATTTCCTTCTTTGTGTTCACATGGCAAATTGATAAGTCTCTTATTACAGCTACCCTGATAGTCTCTTATTTATCTGTGCACTGGTATACAGAAACACTGCTCAAACAAGACTGTAAACTTCTTAAAGGCAAGAATCATAATTTATTCATTTTTGTACCTCCAATGTATAGTATATATGCCAAACATGCAGTAAGTGCTCAGTAAATATTTGTTGAGTGAGTGAGCTATGGGGAGATCTTTGACAGTTTTGGGGTGTTATTCATATTACGGCAAAGAAAAAAAAGATGTTTATGCTTTTTTACATGCCTTTCTTTTACCAGTACAATAAGTCTGTGGTTATGAATGTTCAACTTACGGACAACTCATACTTGCCCTTTAATATTAAGTAAATTTGTTCTAAGTTTGAAACTATTGAACCAACCCTTAGTTGCAACAAATTCTTCATTGCAATCACTTTCACTTCTTTTCTTGCACTAACCTACTGCCATTGCCATGAAGTCGATTCTGACTTATAGTGACCCTATAATACAGGGTAGGACTGCCCCATTCCAAACCCTTGGAAGCTTGCAGGGTTTCCAAGGCTGTAAATCATCACAGAAGTGGCTTTATTTATCTTTATCCTCATGGAGTGGCTGTTGGGTTTGAACTGTTGATCTTTTGGTTCGCAGCCCGATGTTACCAAAGCTCCTTTATTTCTTGCACTAAATAAAGTAAGGCTAAATAAGAACCATGTGTGCCTTTTCTGACTTACCCACAAATTCGACTTAAAGACACACTTAGTAATGGATCTCCGTCATAACCCAGAGACTGCCTATATGTAGCCTTCCTGGAATATCACTTTTATTATGTTGAACTCTATTGCAACAAGTATGCAACTAGAAACATTAAACAGTTCTAGACCAGTCTACAAAGACATATTTTAGGCTATGCAATCTCTTCGACATAGTCTGGGATAGTTTAGAACTTAGAAACATGCTTTATCTCTATTTATCTTTATTTAGCAAAGGTGTTGGGACAGGCTTGTGCTTCTCCTAAATGACAAAGAAGATGGCATTTGATGTCATGTAGGACAGGGATAGTCCATGAAAGAAAGTGGTGGCTCAACATCTTAACATTTCACCAATGATGACCTAGAAAACATTCTTTTAGAAGTGAACACTCTTACAGGTTCCATGATTCTGCCCTACAATTATATAGGGGGTGGGCCGCTACCTAGAAAGACATTGGATTTGGCTAATTATTTGACACAGTGTTGATGCCCTGCCTAGGTATAATTAGAAACTGAGTGCTGTTAACACGCAGTTAAAGGCCAAGTGTAAGAGTCAGGGGGCCTCTTAAAAACCAAACAAAAAATTTGGACTCATAGCCACCTCCATTGGGTTTTCAAGGCTGGAAATCTTTATGGAAGTAGATTGACCCATCTTCCTTCTGCAGAGTGGCTGGTGAGCTTGAACCAACAATCTTCTGGTTAGCAATCAAGTGCCTTAGGCACTGTACCACCAGAGATCCTTAGAGGGCCTCTTAGGTAGGTACAAAACGCTGAGCAGCAGACTGAAGCTCTGATAGTTAAGAGACTCAGAACTCCTTAAGCGTTTAAGGCAGCCAAGGCAAGTGTATTATGCTAAGGTTAGGACTCTAGGTAGGACATGAAATGGATGCCTATGAGGATGTTGCTCCTAAAAAGTGACTGAATCTTCAGAGCTTTCAGATGTGTCTCACCTTTCCCTAGTAAGAGCTGGCATTTCCCTTGTGTTGAAAGATCCTGCAGATGACAACAGGAACCTCCTCAGGAGATGCCCCAACTTTCTTGTGGCTACTAGGCCAATAACACCAGTTCTTTCTCATTGTAACCCCATGTACATCAAAACAGAACTGTGGTTCATAGGGCTATCCAAAAAAAAAAAACCCAAACTCACTGCCAGAGAGTCAATTCTGACTCATAGTGACCCCCATTAGCCTTCTGAGGCTGTGAATCTTTACAGAAGTAGATCACCCCATCTTCCTTCCATGGAGCAGCTGATGGGTTTGAACCATTGACCTTCTGGTTAGCAGAAGTGTATAAGTGCCTTCCCCACTATGTCACCAGAGCTCCTTATAATGCTATCAGTGGGTGTTTTTATTTTATTTATTTATTTATTTTGAAATAGATTGGCATATCTTTCTTTAGGGGCACTTTTGGATAGACTTGAACCTCCAACCTTTTAGTTAGCAGCTGATCTTTTAATCATTTGTACCCTAGGACTCCAGTAGACCAATCTTTAGTGTTAAAACTAGACTGCAGCTGCACTGGGTTTGATAAGTGAGAAAAGAGATTATATATCAATTGAGCTTCAAGGATTAGCATATTCTAAAAGAAACTAGGAAAATATCTCTGGGATTGAATTTTGATATTGCCTGAACAAGAAGGCAAAAATATGATTGAATCAATAAGAATGAAAGACTCAGAAGATAAGGGAGAACATGTTGGCCATGTCCTTTGAAGAAAACCAGAGAAAGTGATACATCACTTGATAAAGTGTAAGTGCCAGAATTGCCCTGGAAGGTGGTTAAAAGAAGGAAAAGTAGGCAGAAGGACGTGGGAATGCTGGAATGGGTATATTATATGATGGCAGAAAACTCATTAGAGGATTGTGTTCTATGGGAAAGCCCAAGAGATACATCCTTCACCAAGTCCATCAAGAAAGCACTGTTGAGAGGAGCTCTAGTATCAGTAAGAAGTCCAGTGGCAGCTCTCTCCAGCAGGCCAGGACTGATAGTAAGATGAGGTCATTGACCTGGACTCATTAAGCACTAAAGGCTCATAAGTACTAAAGGCTAAGTGGTGACTTAGCCACTAGAAGCTGGTAGGCTACAATACTGAACTGAATGTAAAGGAGCAAAGAGCCTTAGACCATAGGAGTTATGGAGATGGTTCATAGAGCATGGTGTCCCTATAAAAAAAATAGGATGCTATTTAATGCCTATCATCAGAAAAGGTAGCATCAACTTAGAGGTAACACCCTGAAATAATGAGGTGTCATCCTTTAGGATGCAATATATGCATTAACTCAGACACATCTGGATGATGCTATTTTCCTAACAGAAAGAACAAATGTATGTACCTGGGAACCAAGAAATGGAGGCAGGGATGGCCTCACTCACCATCACTGTTATTGATCCACTTGGGATTTTGTGCTTCTCCTTACCATTCTGAGCTCTGCACACTTGTACCATTCAGAGAGAACAATAGATGGAGAAAGAGATTTATATACCTGGACACAGTGCTATTTTTAATGATGAAAATTATAAACAATTTAACATTAGAAGACTATTTTAAGAAGCTATGGCACACATTGGCCAACCATTAGATTTCTTGTCCATGAGGATGACTGAATAATTTCTTTTAGAAGGATCATCACAAGACTACTCCCTATGATGTGGAGTTTAAAGGTGTCCCAAATGTCCAACTTTTCCAAAATGTTGTACCACTCCAACATCTCTAATATCAATTACTCCTCCTTCCCTCAGTACACTTCCTCCCATCTTAGGGTTCTGTATTTCACTGTAACAACTCAGAGACTCATGGACTGCCAGGAAAATGTTTCATGCAGTTGTGGAGACTGGCAAGCCCCAAATCCATGAGTCAAATTTAGGTCTGAAGGATTCTCCTAACTCATGTGGTTGCAGGGGCTGACAAACCTAAATTGGCAGGTCAGATGATTGGCTGCAGTCTCAAACCCCAAGAATCTGGAGTGAGGTGATGAGGAACCAGATGCAGGATCTGGAACAAGAAAGTGAACTATGCCACAGCATTCATTTATATGCCCTTAAGGAAACTAAGTGTAGTGACATGAGTCACACTGGAACTCGAGATATATCCCACCCTACTCTTGCCTCATTATTTACAAAATGGGACCAAAACCATAGGCAAAAAACCTAAAATTCACAATACTTCACAAAATGGAGGACTATGGCTAGAAGATCCATATTAAGTAATTCACTGCACTGCAGCGGATTATTTGACGTTGGGAAAATTTTAAAGTATATCATTTAGTTTAAAAAAATCATGAATAGACAGACACACATGCTATATATTCCAATGTATACATATGCATAAAGGGTAAAAATATTCTAATTATTAAATTATATTTGTAAAGAAGCATTTTCTATTTAATCTGTATGTCTTTTTGTAATTTTCTACAATGAATGATCAATATCTGTGTGTTTTTGTATGTGTAGATAGATATGAATTATAATAGAAAAAAGTGGTGAAAAGAAGTGAAATACAAAAGGTATTTGTTTTATTTCTGGGGTTTATAATTTTTGAATTGCATTTCTTGGAAGACAGTATTTTTTTTTTTTTTTAACCGATGTAATTGGTGACCTAAAGAAAACAAATAGTGTTTCACCCAATGCTAAGTCTCATGGAAGTGCATTTTAGTCCTTGATTTTTCCCTATCTCTACTATCTACTAGCCTTTGCCTTCACCTCCTTCCCTATCTAAACTTGTCCCCAAAATTACTACTTTCACCTTCCTTACTATTGCTATTAGGTTCCAATGAGTCATCTCTGACTCAAAGTGACCCCATTTACAGCAGAACAAAACACTGCCTGGTCCTGTGGAAGCTCCAGGATCTTTGCCATACCTGAGCCCGTTGTTGTAGCCACTGTGTCAATCCGTCTTCAGGACCTTCCCCTCTTTCACTGACCCTCCACTTTACTAAGAATTATATCCTTCTCCAGGGAATGGTTCCTTCTTACAACATGACCAAAGCAGGTGAGACAAAGCCTGGCCATTATCAATTCCAAGGAGCATTCCAGTTGCACTTCTTCCAGGACAGATTTGTTAATCCTTTTAGCAGACCGTGGTACTCTTAGCATTCTTCTCCAACACCACAACTCAAAAGCATCAACTCATCTTCAGTCTTCCTTATTCATTCTCCAGCTCTCTCATGCATATGAGGCAATTGAAAATACCATAGTTTGTGTCAGGCAACCTTAGTCCTCAAGGAGACATCTTTGGTCTTCAGCACTTGAATGAGGTGTTTTGCAGCTGATTTGCCCAGTGCTATACACCATCTGATATTCTGACTGCTGTTTCCATTGATGTTGATTGTAGAACCAAGTAATATGAAGTCTTTGAGAACTTCAATCTTTCTCCATTTAGCGTGATGCTGCTTATAGGTTCAGTTGTGAGGATTTTCTTTATATTGAGGTATAATCTGTACTGCAGACTGTAGTCTTTGATCTTTGTCAGTAAGTGCTTCAAATCATCCTCACTTCCAGCAAGCAAAATTGTATCACCAGCATATTGCAGGTTTTTAATGATTCTTCCTCCAATCCTCATGCCACACTCTTCTTTATATAGTCCAGCTTCTCGGATTATTTGATCAGCAAACAGATTGAATAAGTATGGTGAAAGGATACAACCTTGACACACTCCCTTCTTAGTTTTAAGCCATGCAGTATCCCCTTATTCTGTTCAAATGACAGCCTCCTGATCTATGTACAGGTAACTAATGAGTACAATTAAGTGTTCTGGAATTCCCATTCCTCACAATGTTATCTATCCATAATGTTTATGATCCACATAATTAAATGCTTTTGCATAGTCAATTAAAAAAAAAAAAGTAAACATCTTTCCGGTATTCTTTTCTTTGAGCCAAGATCCATCAGACATAAGCAATGATATGCCTCATTCCACATCCTCTTCTAAATCCAATTTGCATTTCTGGACATTCCCTGTCAATATACTGCTGCAGCCAATTTTGAATTGTCTTCAATAAGACTTTACTTGCATGTGATTTTAATGATATTGTTCAATAATTACCACATTCTATGGGATCACCTTTCTTTGGAATGGGTACAAATATGGATCTCTTCCAGTCAGTTGTCCAAGTAGCTATCTTCCAAATCTCCTGGCATAGGCAAGTGAGTGCCTCCAGCACAGTATTTGTTTGTTGAAACATTTTTATGAGTATTCCATTAATTCCTGGAGCCTTGTGTTTTGCCATTTCTTTCAGTGCAGCTTCGACTTCTTCCTTCATTCAGTACCATTGGTTCTTGATCAAATGCCACCTCCTAAAATGGATGAACATAGACCAATTCTTTTTGGTACAATGTCTCTCTGTATTCTTTCCATCTTCTTTTGATGTTTCCTGCATCATTCAATATTTTGCCCATAGAATTTTTCAATATTGCTTCTCAAGGCTTAATTTTTTTCTTCAGTTCTTTCAGCTTGAGAAATGCCGAGTAGGTTCTTCCTATCTGGTTGTCTAACTCAGGCCAAAAGTACTGGACATATAGCACTGGGCAAATTGGCTGCAAAAGACCTCTTTCAAGTGCTGCAGAGTGAAAATCTCTTCTTGAGAACTAAGGTGAGCCTTACACAAGCCATGGTACTTTCAATTGCTTCATATGCAGATTGAAGAGCTGAACAATGAATAAGGAAGACTGGAGAAGAGTCAATGCGTTTGAATTATATGCTGATGAAGAATGTTGAAAGTACCATGGACAACTAAAAGAACTAACAAATCTAACTCAAGGTCTTTGCACATTTCCAGCTTCCCTACTAATGTCCTAAATTCTCTCTTTGACTTTCTACCAAACCATCAAAACACTTTCCAAATATGGATAAGTAAAACTATGAACTTCTTTTATTCTCTTGAGACACAGAGTATTTGAAGAAATCCAGCGGGGGAAAAAAAAGATTAATTACCTTTCAAGCTGACAACTTTTATACCCATCCTTGTCAGACAAACAAATACTACTCTTCCCATCAGTGGTACACTTAATCTCTCTCTCTCTCTCTCTCTCTCTCTCTATATATATATTTTTTTTTTTCTGTTTTTATTTTACTTCCCAGTCCCCATCCCTCCTACCCTAAATTCTCTCTCCTTTCAGTAGCAAATTCTGTCCATCTACAAGAATAATTCTGTCCATCTACAACCTGCGAAGCATGTAGAACCATCATGAGAGTCAAAGGTTTTGTCAGGAATTGTAAGTCTGGGCCTTGACTAATGAGACTGTGAACTGCTCCTCATGGAGAAATCTAGTAGTTTAGTTACCAATGTGCACATTGTGATATGGATAGCTAATATCCCATGAACTTGGAGGCAGTCTAACTTAGGAAGAAGATTCTCTAGGTTTAAATCAAGGTTCTACTATTTATTAGCCCTGTGATTCTATGACAATTACTTAACTCTAAGACCTCAATTTTCTCCAGTATGAAATGAGGCTCATGTGACTCATATCACTATTACCTCCAAGAGTTTGGATGAGGATCAAAAATACAATCTAAATAATTATGTATAATTCCTCACAAGTAAATAATAAATACTGTTATTACGAATTCTATTATTTTCATAAGGAGATTTGGGGGCTCAAATGGTTTGCAATCAGCTGTTAATACAAAGGTTGTCTGTTAAAATCCACCAAAGAAAGTCCTGTGGAAGAAAGTCCTGACAAATTGCTTTTGATTACAGCCAAGTGATTCTTTATTAATTGATTCTTGATTAAAGCCAAGAAACTTCTTTGGAGCAGACTCATGGGTTCAACATGAGTCAGGAGCCAACTGAATGGCAGCTAAGAACAATAATAATATTATTTTCATCATCATTATATGTTTACTGTGGTATATGTCTATATCCAGATTCAATAGTCAGAGAGAAAGTAACTGCATAGTCTTAATGCATTTTCTCTTATTTGAAGCCAGAATTCAATGAATTGCCAGAATGCATTGGGAGTAGGATAGAGCTCCTAGAGCCTCTGTATACTGTAGTCTGACTAAGATGAGTTCTGGGTGAACCTATTGACTGAGGAGAGGTTGTAAGACTTTGCAATGGGAGAATTAGCATAGTTTGCACAATGACAGAAGGTTTTTCTGAAGAAACTGCAAGTAAGATTTTGAAAATGGAAATGAAAATGGAGAAGGGCAGCTCAGGAAGAAGAGTTACCAGATGCAAAAGCACTGAGTAGAAAGAAGTCTAGCCCATAAAGAGAATGAAAAGCCTAGGGAAGTTAGTGTACATCAGCATGGGAATGAGTAGTTCATAATGAGGCCAAATAAACTAATAAAACCAAGTCACTCAGATCAAATAAGCCATGCTAAGGAAGTCAACACAAGATCTGGTGAGCATGGTTGGGGACGGACAGAGATTGCTCTAGGATTATTTCTATCTTCCCTCAAATTTCTATTGATATATGTTGTTGCTGTTAGGGGCCGTTGAGCCATCTCTGACTCATAACGACCCTATGCACAACAGAATGAAACACTGCTTGGTTCTGTGCCAGCCTCACGATACTTGCTATACCTGAGTCCATCTTTGTAGCCACTGTGTCAATCCATCTCATTGAGGGCCTTCCCCTTCTTCATTGACCCTCTGCTTTACAAAGCATGATATCCTTCTCCAAACAATGGTTCCTTCTGACAACAAAATATGTATTTATATATAGATATACATATCGATGTATATGTTTTTGTTGTTCTGTGCCATCGGGTCAGACCCAACTCATAGCGACCACTCCTTGGGTTTCTGAGGTGGTATCACTATGGAAGTAGATTGCTCAAACTTCCTTTCGAGGAGTGGCTGGTGGGCCTTCTGGTTAACAGTCAAATGCCTTAGGCACTACTCTACCAGAGTTCCCAGAAGACTGGCAGTTCAAATCCAC
>NW_006921776.1:2108628-2143328 GCF_000298275.1 Orycteropus afer afer
TCATAACATTAGTTGTAAATCCCTCAATGTAAGAGCACTTTCCCTGCTTCCTCCCTAGGTTTTCCACTTCCTTTTATTCTTTTCTCCTGCCCCTTCCTGCCATCTGAACTATGTTTTTGGATGAATGCTGGCCCTTTGGTCTCATATGGTTAATTACTCCTAAAAGCATGAATGTTATTTTTCACCTTATAGGTCTGT
The DNA here is from genome assembly GCF_000298275.1 of Orycteropus afer afer. Classification (NCBI taxonomy): domain Eukaryota; kingdom Metazoa; phylum Chordata; class Mammalia; order Tubulidentata; family Orycteropodidae; genus Orycteropus; species Orycteropus afer. The sequence continues at coordinate 2,108,827 of NW_006921776.1, forward strand.
CTGTTGTTTGGCTACAAGGTGGTTCCTGGGGGTAGGTTAAATTCCAGGTTTGAAGGGTGTCTAAGGATGATAGTCTTGGAGGTTGCACCGGTGACTATCAGGCCAGTAAGTCTAGTCTTTTTATTATTTTGAATTTTGTACTACATTAAAACAAAAATCTTTTATTTTACAAAACATTTATCTTTTATTGTAGCTGGAAAGGTAAATGCTATTTCATTGTGTGGCTCTCATCTTTGATCATGATTCTTATAATAAGCAGCCCAGTAAGTTTCTGCTTTATTTGTGTAGTGAGAAGAACCTGAAGCCCTTTTTTCCAGCCAGTGTCATCAAATACTTACTATGACATAAATCCCTGCTCTGATAATGGCATTAAATTGGCCTGGTGAATCATCAGTTTGGTTTATAATTTTGTTTGCCTCACACACAGAATAATCTCACCTGTTCTTGTCCATGAAAAGAAAATTCTCCACATTTTTCAGTTTATTATACACATACTCTTATTTAACAACAATCTCCAGAGAGCTCAATAAACACGGTTTCATACAGTTGAAATAGCAAGTTGTGGGAGTCAAATGATAATTGAATTTTAGCCTGATTGTGCCTTACAATAGGTATAGTGAATCCCCCAAATTCCCCTAATTATTTTCTCAACTATTGAATATATAATTAGTACAGATAGCTTTAGCAACTCAAAGAATTACCACATTACCCTAGAGATTACTGACTATTTTAGTAAGCCAGGTCAACTAGAAGTTACTGAAACTTCCTCAGCTTACTAATTTTTGGTTTTGTTTTTTAAAGAGGGATGGTTGTTGTACCTTGAAATGAATCATAGTTCGTTAAGGATATGATAGAGATCAATATATTTTTGTTAAATTATAGAGTTAGACAAGTTTAAAAGCTTCATGAGTCATAGGTTAAAAAAAAGAGAGAGAGAACACAAACCAACAAATACAAATACAACTGCCCCATAGGGTTTCCAATGCTATAATCTTTATGGAAGCATTTTCTCTTGTAGAGCAGCTGGTGGGTTTGAACCACTGACCTTTTGGTTAGCAGCCAAATGTTTTAACTGCTTTGCCACCAGGATAATGACAGTTAAATAATAAATAGTTAATGAAGCATGAAATGACTTTCCATTTAGTCTACTTGTTCTGCAAACATTTATTGATAGCCTACTGTGTTCTAAGCATTTGATCCTATGGAGTTATAAACTGTAGGGAGACTAGGGTGAAAATTTAATCACATAAATATACATTTTCAATTATAAACGTATTCAGAGATATGGATAAATGTTCTAGATACTCTAAAAGAGTATAAAGTGCCAGATAGATAGATGATACATAGATAAATAGATAGATAGATAGATAGATAGATATGCCTTTGAGTCAACTCTGACTCATAGTGACCTTACCTATAACAGAATGAAATTATATCTGATCCTGCATCATCCTAACCATGGCCTGTATCAATCGTGTGGCTATTGTGCCAATCTATCTCACTCCACTGGCCCTCTACTTCACCACACATCATGTTCTCCAGAGATTGATCCCTCGTGATGAAGAGTCCAATGCCAGTAAGGTAGACAGTGTTCTGTGGCAAGCCATAGGTTTTCATTGACTAATTTTTGGAAGTTGATCACCAGGACTTTCTTTAAAGATGTCTTAGTCTGAAAACTCTCCTGAAACTTGTTCACCATGGGTGAACATTTCTGGTATTTGAAATACTGGTGGTATATCTCCCAGTATCATAGCAACACAAAAGTCACTACAGCATAACAAACTAACAGATGGGTGGTGGAAAGGTGGCAGATTACAGGAGGCTATGGGTTCAGTTTTAGACATATTAAACATAAGATAACTATGAGACACCCAACAGCGATACTACCCCAAAATTTGCAGAAATAGATCACAAACTGCATTTTTTTAACAAAGATTGATGTGTCATAGTTATTAAAAAGCAATTATTCATCTAGTAAAAGGTTCTGTAAAATATTAACGAGACAGTTGTTTTATATATGTTAATATGGGGCCTGGAAGTGATGGAAGGTAAACAATAGATCGCCATAAGCCTTCTTTCCATGGACAAAATGCAGTCCAAAGGCATTTTTCTACAGAGTTGTTTTGGTACCATAGATCAACTTAGTGTGTTTGGCAAACAAAATGTATTTACTCTTTTTCAGGAAAAAACATGAAGATAAATACCAAAGGATCTTTATTCAACACTCCTTGATCACCACTACTCTGTTATCATACAAATAAATATAATAAAATAAAGCTATACATATTGAAACTAAATAGAAATCTTGAAAAAGTGAAATACTCTGAGAATATCACTCTGAGAAAAGAATCATTCACTTTATAAGCTTATTTTGACTTCTGGAGAAAGAAATCAGGAAGGAGATAGAAAAAAATCAGAACAGATTATTCAGCCATTATTTTTGTGATAATCCTGAAGGCAATTATAGGCAGTTCCTAGGTTAAAGAGCAAGATCGACTTCTAAGTGTGTCTTTAAGTCTAAGTAACTCTTTAAGTCAAATTTGTAGCTAAGTCAGGATAGGTACATAACATTTTTATTTAACTTTACATTAGCCCAAGAAAAGGTTTGAAAACTTTTCAATGATTTAAAAAGTGCACATACAACAAGTGTAGGTGATTGCAATGAAGAATTTTTGCAAGTAGGGATTGGTTCAACAGTTTTAAAGTGAAGACAAATTTATGAAATATTAAAGGGCATGTATGAGTTGCCCGTCAATCTGATATTTGTAACCCAGGGACTGCATGTGTACTATTTTTGAATTTGATTTAAACAATTCAATTTATTTAAAGAGAAGGAAAAAAAGAAGGAAGGGAGGGATGGAAGGAGGGACAGAAGGATGGATGGAGGGAAGGAGGGAAGGAGGGAGGAAGGGAAGAAGGAGGGGAGAGGGAGGGACAAAGGAGGTAAGGAGGAAGGAAAGTCTTGAGATAAAATGTACAACATCCTAAAACTAGAAGGAAAATTGGAAATGGTCTAGCCCAACTGGTCATGATGTAGTAATCCCTTTCTTTACTATTGGTCATGCATCCTCTTCTTCATCAGTCACCATGAGGGGAACCCATAGGTATATACATTAGAATAACGTTGTTGTTGCTATGTGCTGTCGATTTGGACCCAACTCATAGTGACCCCTTCTGGGTTTCCGAGGCAGTATCACTACGGAAGTAGATTGCCCCATCTTCCTTCCAAGGAGTGGCTGGTGGGTTTGAACTGCCAGCCTTCTGGTTAGCAGTCAAGTGCCTTAGCCACTATGCTACCAGAGCTCCCTAGAGTAATGTTAGACACACCTAATTTATTATTCATTTTCTCCTTAGGTTGAATTTAAATCTTCCTTCTAATAACTTGCTCATTGGTCCTAATTCTACACTGTGGTAGAACTCTGGTAGTAAACTAAGTCTACTTCCTTTTTCTCATGAAAGCCCTTCAAGAATATAAAACCCTACATGCCTCAGGCACTCAGAACCCTGGTCCTTAAGGATCCTTGAGGATCTCTGGTCATACAAAAGCAGACCACAGGGAACACAGCTTTGGGAGTAGGGCTATGACATCATTCTGATTAGAGAAAATGTTGCAGCTGGACCCCTGCATTGTAGAGCATTTGTTAAACATTAAACAGTGAGGCCCATCTCCACAGGGAAACTCAAAACAACTGCAAATGAGGTCAGATGTGCCCAAGGGAGCCTGAGGCAGAAGTATTCTGACACAAACAAAAAGAATTGATGTCTCTGTTGCAGTTAGTAAGGCAGTTCTTAAAAGTGCAGTTCAAGTAGCACAGGAGAGGTTTGATTCTAATAAATATAAACCAAGAATCTGTACACAAAAGCATTATTTTGCCCCTTGCAGAGTCTGGAAACTAAAGAATTAATGAATGAGGATGGAAGATGGTGAGCACAGTAGATAATCCAGTTTAGAAAAGACAGGAATTTCCACTGCAGCTCATATTCAGTCCCTCAGGATAATAGAGAAACTCCATGAAGGAACAGTGATAGAAGCAAAAACTCATTCACAGCAAGGAAACCTATGCTGAAGTTAGCACATCCCTCACTGAAAGGACATCTTGTTTTGTTGTCCTTGTTGTTTCCAGAAATATCAGTTGAAGGGTTTTCTGCAGCTACAGATGAATTCTGGTAGCCTAGTGCTTAAAACAGTTGACTGCTAACCAGAGACTGGTGGTTCAAACCCACCAGCCACTCCTTGGAAGGAAGGTTGGGAAATCTACTTCCATAGTGATACTACCTTGGAAACCCAAGGAGGGGTCGTTATGAGTCATGCCTGACTAGATGGCACATAACAACAACAACAACATGCTTAGATAATTTTTGAATATTCATTTTATGTTAATCCATTCTCATTGAAATTTGAATTTTAATAACATCTTCTAATGCAGCACTTTGCAACAGAAACATAATGTGGGCAGCATATGTAATATTAAATTTTCTAGTAACTAAGTTAAAAATGGTAAAAAGAAAGAGATGAAATTAATTTTAATAATAGATTTTATATTATATAACCTAATATATCTAATTTGGAAGGAAGATGGGGCAATCTACTTCCGTAGTGATACTGCCTCAGAAACCCAAGGAGGGGTCACTATGAGTCAGGTGTGACTCGAGGGTACATAACAACAAACAACAACAATATATCTAAGGCTGGCTGTTCCAACCTACCAGCCCGTTCTTGGAAGAAAGGGTGAGCAGTCTACTTCTGTAGTGATACCACCTCGGGAACCCAAGAAGGGGTCATTATGAGTCAGACCTGATGCAACGGCAGTGAGTTTCTTTTATATCTAAGGGAGATCTGGTGGCGTAGTGCCTAAGGCATTTCACTGCTAACCAGAAGGCTGGCAGTTCAAACCCACCAGCCACTCCTTGGAAGGAAGATTGGTCAATCTACTTCTGTAGAGATGCAGCGTTGGAAGCCCAAGGAGGGGTTGCTATGAGTCAGAATCCACTCGATGGCAGTGAGTTAATATATCTAAAATACTATCATTTTGACATACAATCAAATTAAAAGGTTATTAATGAAATAGTTTACATTCTTTTCTTTCTTTTTTTTGGAAAAAGCATATTTCAGTTCTGATAACTACATTTCAATTGCTCAATAGTCACTGTGGATACCCACCAAACCACTGCTTGTGATATCACCTTGGAAACCAAAGGAAGGGTCGCTATGAGTCGGTCTGACTCGATGTTACATAACAACACAGATGAACTTAGTGCACAGGGAATAGGACACAGAGAACATGGCTCCCTACACACACTAAATGTGTGCAAAGTAACAGCTTTAGAATCATCCTTTTTTCTCTGTGATTACAAATGTTCTTCAATTTCAAATACCTAAGACATTTGCCTGCTAACTAGAAGGCTAGTGGTTCAAACCCACCAGCTACTCCTTGGAAGGAAGGTTGGACGATCTACTTCCATAGTGATACCGCCTCAGACAGCCAAGGAGGGGTCACTATGAGTCAAATTGACTCAATGGCAGTGAGGTTGGTTTTTTTTTTTTTTTGAGATAAAGCAGAAGGAGCTCTGGTGGCATGGTGCCTAAGGCATCTGACTGTTAACCAGAAAGTTGGTGCTTCAAACCCACAAGCCACACTATGAAAAGAAGATGGGGCAATCTACTTCTGTAAAGATATACAGCCTTGGAAACCCAAAGTGTGTCACTGTGAGTCAGATTCGACTCCATGGCAATAAGTTTGGTTTTATAGATAAAGAAGAGGGAGCTCTGGTAGTGTGGTGCCTAAGGCATTTGACTGCTAACCAGAAGGTTGGAGGTTCAAATCCACCAGCCACACTCCTCAGAAGGGAGTTTGGTCAATCTACGTCTGTAAAGATTTATTGTGTTAGTAACCCAATGGGAGTCGCTAAGAGTTAGGAATCAACTCAATGCCAGTGAGTTTGGTTTTTTTGGAGATAAAGAAGAGGAAGCAAAACACCTAAGAAAACAAAGCTAGATTAAAAAGCAAATGCATATCCGTAACTGAAGTGAGAGGAAGGGGTGAAATTTGCTTTGGTCTTACAGATCTGAGATAGCCTCACTAATCACACTAATAATAAGAAAAAGCTAATGCTATTTGCTGCAGTGGTGTGAATCCATATGAAATTCTATTACAATTCATAAAATTTTTTCAAGTAGAGCCAAACAATAAAACAAACAAACAAACAAACAAATCCTCTTATATTCACAATTCTAGTCTTTGATAAAAAGGTGGCAGGTTATTGATATGTTACTAAACTAAGGCCATAATATTCCTAGGAATATTTTTTCAGTTGTTTTCTTAGCTTAAAATGATCACCATATATGATCTCTGTACCTTCTGAAATGAGTCTTTGATAACCATTTTTTGTACTTGTCCCCAAGTTAGGGCAATTGTATTTTCTCTTTTAGAAACCGAGCAGAAGGAATTGTAGCTCAGTCTGGGCTGGTATATTGTATGGGCTGATATAAATCAGGCATCTGCCATGCGGTTTGAAAAGCAGGGGAGAATTATGTATGGGAAATGTAAAGAGAAGTGAACATGAGATAGACATAGTCCTTTCTAGTTTATGGTTTTTAGTTTTAAATTTTAATTTATAGTTCCAAATTTCTTCCTGAATACAATGTACACCTTCCATTATTTGCCATGAGCATCCTCTATATTTTTCTAATCAACACCTCTCTTTTGCTTTAACTAACAACTTCGGGTGTTTTTGTTACTGCTCACCAGAGTCCTATATTCTATAGAAATGAGTTCCTGATTGAGCAAGATTTTCAGACTTAACTTTCAATGTAAAATCCATGGTCATCATTCTTTACTAATGCTCCCTGCAGTTAATCTGCACTGCATAGGTAAGGTAAACCCCTCAGAGAAGGCATCCAGAACAACCAAAGGTGATGATTCAATTTTCTTTGGCACATGCACTGTTACATTACCAAAAACCCCAAACCAAACCTATCGAGTTGATTCCAACTCATATTAAGCACCTGTTATATGTTTGGACACTGATGGGGGTGCTTGGATTTCATTGATGGACAGGACACAGTCCCATTTTATTCAAAGAGACTACAAAGTCTATAAGAAGACTAAAGAAGTAATTTCAGCACAGTGGGATGTTTCCTGAAACAGAAGTAAATCTGCATACTGTGAAGCATGGGGAAGTGTCCACTATGCCAGTCTTTAGAGATCCAGAAAGGCTTTCCAGGGGAAATGAGGCATGAGGTAATACCCAAAAGATGAATAGGAGTTAAGCCAGACCAAAGAGTTAGGGGCAAGAGAAGCATATTCCCAAGTTAAAAATGAAACATACTCTCAGACAAGAGCTAGCGTGAGTCATTTTTCACTATGTCTGGCACGTGAAAATCAGAGTAGGAATGGTGAGAAATGAAGCTGGAAAGATAGCAACGTCCAGATATAGGGAAAGGACCTTGGACTTGATCCTAAAGGCAATGGGACATCTTTGAGGAATTTCAAAGAGAGGAGTTACATGATCAAAAATGTATTTTAGGAAGATGATGTTCTCCTAAATATGGTGGAGGATAGCAAGCCTGCCCTCCAAGAGACTTGGAGAACGAGGCTGATTCCATGATCCACGCCATATAGGGTGAACCCAGGATTAATATAGTAAGCACAGGGATAGGGAAAATGCAAAATCCCAGCCAGACAATGATTATGATGTGGAGATTATACTAAACAGTCTGAGATAGAAGTTCAAGTCATTTATCACCACAGTCTCAAAATCAAAGGCTTGATGCCAGCTGTAACCCCATCAGAATAATTCAGAGTTGCTTTTTGTTCCGGAAGAAAACTTAATCTTGGTAATTTTTTTTTTTTTTTTTACAGTTATCTGAGCCTCAAAGGGCTCCATGACTGGCTTAAAAACTTTACTTAACCACTTCACTGCCACATAACTACAAAGCCTGGGGCTGGCCATAAAGAAGTTAATATAATGAATATTCATAGTCAATAAATATTCATTAAACAACATTTCCGTTCCAGGCATGCTGTTGCTCCTGGCAGGTCCCTCCTGCATGGCAGAGTGCACTTGTTAAATGAGTGTTGCTCATTGCAGAAACACCTTATGGGATTTCATGAAAGAAGCTGCATTCATCTACAATACATACAGATGTGTAGAGACAAGTTTGAACAAATTCTGTACAAAAGAAAAAAAAGGGTTTTTCTTCTTTGGCACAATGCATGTGTTTCACACGTCAAATGTGTGGCCAACTATGTGAAACTCTAGGGAAAACCAAGTACAGTTTAAAGAATTTTAGTTCTCTTTCTGTTCACTGGGTAAGTGCAAAGGCAGGGGTCCCAAATCAGTTCTGTGGCTACAAGAAAAAAGCCATAAAAGCAAATGGAGAATTATGAGCATATAGACACAAAAAAATCTTTTTATTTTTCACTGTAAGATGGTTTTGGTGAAACTTACCCATTTAATAGTAGGTATGGTAGCAATGATGCTGAAGACGGGCTAAATGTGGGTCCCTGCCCAGTGCATGATTAGGTGAAATCAATTCACACAAACCAAATGCTTGAGAGGAGAGAAAGATTATTTATTGCAAAGAGACAATGCAAGGAGATGAAATTACCTGAATCTGTCTTTCCAAGTGGGGGCTGGGATTCAGTTTTTGCGAAGTTCAGGAAAGAGGCCCATACATATTCATATAAATTTCAGGAATTTTGGTGTTAATTAGCTGGAGGTTAGCTGAGGCTTCCTTCCCCTCACTTTAAAGGGACAGTCAATTTTTAACACAGTGCACTTAATGCACCAAATGAATTCCATCAACTTCCTGTCATCAGCTAATCAGGGTTTAAGCAGAGGGGGAGATGTTAGTTCCCAGCAGCTTTGTTCCCGTTTGTCTGTCTGTGTATGTCCTAGGGCCAAAACTGATCTGAACCAGTTTTAACCTATTTTAAATTGGTTTCAGTTGTTTCTAAAACACAACTTTAAAGAAAAGCATTATTATGCCCATTCATCTGTCACCAACTAGGGTATGGGGACGATTATAGAAAGGATGGAGAATTGAACTATAATTCAACTCAGCTTCAATGTTGTGTACATTTCATTTGGAATATGAATGTTATTAGGAATCCCAGTGTGGTACAAATGGTTGACGGACTGGCTGCTAACTGAAAGGTTGGAAGTTTGAGTCCATCCAGAGTTTCTTTGAAATAAAGGCCTGACACTCTACTTCCTAAAAATCAGCCATTGCAAGCTTGGAGCACAGTTCTACCCTGACATATGTTGAACTGCCAAGAGTCAGAATTGACTTGACAGCAACTGATACTGTATATATATTTCTCTAAAAAATAGAAGCCACTATTCACAAGCATTTCTCATTAGGAACCCAGAATATTTTGCATGACCATCACCCAGAAAATCCTCACATGTTATTATACACTGATGTTGTTGTTGTTTTTATGTACCATAGAGTCAGACTCGACTCATAGCTACCCCTCCTTGGGTTTCCGAGGCGGTATCACTACGGAAGTAGATTGCCCAACCTTCCTTCTAAGGAGTGGCTGGTGGGTTTGAACCACCAGCCTTCTGGTTAGCAGTCCAGAACCTTAGGCACTACGCCACCAGAGCTCCTATTACACACTGATAGTCACATATAATACCGACTGATATTGACAGTAAACAAATACTACTACACAACTTTATAGAATTTCCTGTTGAATAATTTTATATAAAAAATATTCAGCACTTTTCTGCATTTTTAAGATGTTATAAGACCCCTGTCTTCTGTGGAGGCCATAAATTGCCTCAGAGAAACAATTCCTCTCTATTGTATTCTAAACATGTGATAAGCTTCTGGGTTAGGGGTTTTAATATAGTAACTTCATCTTTCCTTCAGATAGGTCAGGTTCTTCCTCTATGCTCAGCTATCAGCAGGCACATCCTTAACTGATGAACAGTTAGTTCTGCCTTCAAAAAAACTCTAATAGTTCTGTCACTTTGCTACCAATACAGTGAAAAATAAGACTAGTTTGGCAGAGAGTTTATTTACCATATCAGGGTCTTTGAAAGAATGAGCCAAAATCTATGAATCTAATAAGAAGTCTAAGATATTCAATGATTTTTTGTTATTGACATCATTGTTGTTATTGTTATTGTTGTTGATGTGCGTTATTGGGTAGGTTCTTTCATAATGGAGTCTCTGGGGGAATGGGGTGCAGATAGTTAATGACTTCAACTGCTAAGTCAAAGGTTTGCAGCTTACATCCACCCAGAGCTCCCTCAGGAGAAAAGTGGGGTAATCAACTTCCAAAAAAAGGCAGCCATTGAAAACCTTCCGGAGCACACTTTTAATCTGATGCACATGGGATCGCCATGAGTCAGAATCAACTTGAAGGCAACCAGTTTGTTTGTTTTCTTTCATATTGCTCCTTTCCACATAAACTTAGCAACTTCCATCCTAAGAAAAATGAGTTTTAGAGGTAGGTTCCTCTGACACTCACAATTTGACCTTTTATTTTTTTTAATTCAAATCTTGAAACTTTGGTTAATACTTGCATATTTTGTCTAAGGTACTAAAGTTTGTGATTCAAGAAAGATGGCATTTACTGCCATCCACCTTGAGTCTTTGAATAGAAAATGTGAGAGGTGAAAGGTTGGCTGAGAGGGCTTATTACCCCCAGCACACAGATGGAATAAGAAGCTTTTGCCAGAGCACACTAGCAAAGGGAAAGGGATCTCCTAATAAATATTTTTTCATCTTGGCTGCCTGAGAGAACTTTTTGTTAATAGTGTTTATATTCTATTATTTTCTTTTTAAAAAGGATGCTATAGAAACCACAAGATTCTCATAACCCAAGTAACTGCCTGTCAAACTCAGGTCACTAATTAGCCAAATAACATTTCTCATGCACTCAACAACCACTTTCACTATTGGGCACTTGCTATTCCTCAAAAGGAGGCTCTAATGGTCATTCTATTACTTAAGCAATTTTAATTGCATCTTGTGGCATACCATTAGTTTTATTAGTGAGCTGCTTTAAGCTTGCTCTTGAATAATAATTATAAAATACAATAAATTTTAAATACAAATTACAAGAAGAGGAAAGTGAACTCAAATACTTTTCTTTGAAAATAATTTTAGGCCAAATTGAGATTTGTCTATAAACTGAATTATCTTCACTCTGAGAATGGAAGGCTGTAATACAAAAACTTCCACTTAAATTGGCTCAATATGATACTATATTTTACAAAATTGCATTTTTGGGAAGTTTAAATAAATGTTTTGAATACTATATATAAGGAATGATCTTTTTGTTACTTTGATGATATTATTTAATTACAAACCACCACCCACCCATCCACCCCCAAAAAAACCCCACACCCATTGCTATTGAGTCAATTCCAACTCATAGAACCCCTACAGGGTTGAGCAGAACGGCCCCATAGTATCTCCAAGGCTGTAATCTTTACAGAAGCAGACTGCTACATCTTTCTCCTGCAGATCAGCTTGTGAATTCAAACCACCGACCTTTCAGTTAGTAGCCAAGTGTTTAGCCACTCTGTGACCAGAGCTCCTTTTGTTAGATCACAAAGATCCTTTTATTCCAAATCTTGATGATCTATGTAATTTAGCAATGCTCAGATAACTCTTGCTGTTAATTTATAGAAAGTTAGCATTTCTAAGGGAATTTCAGAGAAAAAATACTCAAACAAATTGAAAATGTGAAAATAAGTCCTGTCTTATAATACAACTCTTTTGTCACCATTCATATTGCATTCCATGTACCAAAGACTGTTTGTGTGAAATATCACATGACTAGTGTCCTCTGAGGCACTGCAACAGGATGGAAAATAAGAAGGGATTGTGTTTTAATATTCAAATCCTGTGCTGTTTACCTCAAATTTTGTCCAATTTGAAATGGTAGTAGAAGATTAACATTTTAAGTTGCCCCAATAGCTGCAAAAATGGATTCAAACCTACCAGTGATCATAAAGACGGCACACGATCAGGCAACAGCTTGTTCTGTTATACTTAGTTACCGTGAGTTGGAACTAACTCAGTGGCAACTAACAACAATATTTGTTGTAGACATTTGAAGTAGTCTTTCAGTTGATAGAATATTTAAGAAACTTCTTTTTAAATATGTTCTCTAAGCTCCTCTAAATAACTTCTCTCCAATATCCCTGCTCTTCTCAATTCCTTATTTTCAAATAAAGCACAGCTATTCCTGCCACCCTCGCTTTGGAATTTGGAATTTTCCATGGCTCACTTTCCGTTTATCTAAGGCAGGATGTACAAAACCCAAAAATGTGAAATAACAGCAAGTAAGCCAATAAGATGCCAAGACTCTGGGGAAACAAAGTCAGATATTTTGAGCATTGACACTCATAACTCAAAACCCAATCAAACAACCACAACATCAACAAAGGTTCTTTCTAATAAAACATAACTTTTTGCTGGTTTCATTCTAGGAAAAGCCAACTTAGTCTCAGTCCTACTGTTTCTTCAAGACCCAACCAAGTTCTGTTTACCTTTGTGAAGATTCAAGTGTTGGTGATTAGGATGTCCTACCGTCACACTTTTATTGCTTGTATCATTTGTTTTTGGATACATATGTTAGAAGGTCAAAGGAGTTTTTAGGCAGGTCATCAGATTTTGGTGCTTTTGTGGCCCCTTCAGAGGAGCTAGAGTCCCTGGATAGTACAAACGGTTAACATACTAGACTGTTAATCAAAAGGTCAGCGATTCAAGTTCATCCAGGGGTGCTTTGGAAGAAAGGCCTGGCCACCATCTACTTCTGAAAATCACCCATAGTAAACTCTATAAAGCATAGTTGTACTTTGACGTACTTAGGTCATCTTCTGGGAGCTCTGGTAGCATAGTGCCTTAGGCACTTGACTGCTAACCAGAAGGCTGGCAGTTCAAACCCACCAGCCACTCCTCGGAAGGAAGGTTGGGCAATCTACTTCCGTACTGATACTGCCTCAGAAACCCAAGGAGGGGTCACTATGAGTCGGGTCCGACTCGACTGTACATAACAACAACAACGACACAACAGATCATCTTCTTGAACGGGAGTTGTTGCTATGTGTCCATGAATCTAACAAACAGCCAGCAGGGAACCTTCTCCCTCTGGTGGTATATGAAACCCCTGGAAGCCCAGCACATGTTAACTCTTGAGGTGCTGCAGTAGATAGAAACAAAGAGCTGAAGCAAGGACTCATAAGTAAAAAGACTTTGACTCTCCTGACTATGATATATGTGGCTTGGTGAACCAAAGGAAGAAAAAGGAGTGATGTCAGAGCTTGTATCCTGAGGGACATTGTCCCTCATTCTGAACATCTTTCAACAGGATCTCTGCTGGACTTGTTTAGAAATATCTCTTTCAGTACCAAATAACTCTTAATTGCTATCATTACCAAGTTGCTGATATAACACACGATAGCTATCAGCCAATCATGTCTATCATATATTTAATGGGAAGTCTTATCAGTCACAGAGGAGCCTTAATTAATTAAGTATTCTCCATTGTAAAACGATACACAAACATTCAGATCACACTTATATGAGATAAGCAGTATGAGTCATAGTACAATAATATATTGCTTCCGTGAATGGAGAAACTGAGACTAAGAAGTTAAATATGATCCATTCAAGGACACAGAAACAATCAAGGACAGAACTCAAGAGGAAACTTGGATGTTCCTGTTTCCTGGGCTGGTTCTCAAACCCCAACCATTACCACAAGGAGCAGCAATAGCAGCCAAAGTCCCTTTGGAAATGCAAGTATTTTGCATACACATTTAAAATTCATAGAAACAGAATTTCAAAAGCAGTTGCAGGACACAGCAAAGACAGCTGACTCTGTTAACTTAAACTGATAATCTTTGTTTTCTAATCTCCTTTCTCTAAATTTCCTGAACTGAAGGTAGTCAGTGGAGTACACAGAACCATCAAATCTGCCAATTTTTTTTCCCCAGATTTATTTTGGAAGAATGAAGTGTGTATGTCAGTTTGCAAAGGAGCATGACTCTGTTAGCCTTTGCTTGCTTTATCCCGAGCCAAAAAATGCAGCTCTGATAGCATCTGTTTCCACTACTCATGCTATCCCAAGCATCAAAAAGGCATAAGAGTTGGGAAGGAAGTTCTGAAATCTTTCACACGCTTGTTCCTTACTAGGAAATCTTCCATGCACTTATTCTGTTTTCCTGACTTGTGTCTGACTCACTTGTTGAACTGGGAGATAACCTGGGAAGAAGTCAAGGAGAAAGATCAGGGATTAAGGATTGTGTAGAGTTCCACGTTTACCAAAAAAAAAAAAAAAAAGATGCAGGCATATGAAATTTAACTTTTTGGAAACATTTCAGGAGCTGGACCAAACTGTCTTAAAATTCAAAGTTATGAAAAGAAACTAATATTTAATTTATCAATATCCTTATGGAAAATGGGGTTGGAGAATTTGGAATTTCTAAAAGCAATGAATATTCTGACATTCTCCTCTTTGCTGTTACTTGTCGTTTTGTTCTTTTTTGTACAAATACAAGAATAAGTCACCAATAATGGCTGGAGAAATGTGAATTAATTTAAAAATAGAAAAACTTGTGTAACAAAGTCAACCCAACCTGCTCATCCTGGCATCTCAAGTAACCTATTATGTATGTGGCACAGAGGATGGAAGAAGACAGGGACAGAGTAACAAAGGAGTATTTATAGTGGAAAGAATGCTTTTCTGTGATGTTGTCCTTGACCTTGAAGAATCTGCTGACTTTCTTAATCCATTGCCCTTGTTAAATGATATACAGAAATATTTAGAGCATTGGATTATTATGGAAAGTTCTTTGCAAAGCTTATTAATAGGAAAACAATACAATAATATAAACATTTCAGCAAAAGTTAGGGGACAACTACAAAATTAGAACAGTCCCCACAAAACTGCCTTCACTTCTGGCACCAATTGCAAGTTCAAGGTGTCCCCAAATCACGTTTAGTTTCAATAATTCTCCAGAAGGACCCAAAGAATACACTTAAAGCTATTGTACTCACAGTTAACGTTTATTGTGGAGTGTGGTGGGGACCTCACTGCCATCAAGATGATTCTGACTCATAGTGATTCTGTATGACAGAGTAGAACTACCCCAAAGGCTGTAAATTGTACAGAAGCAGACTGCCTCATCTTTCTCCTGTGGATTATCTGGTAGGTTTGAACTGCTGACAGTTTGGTTAGCAGCAAAATACCTTAACCACTATGCCATCAGAGCTCCTTCTTATAAGGAAAGTATACGGATTAATATCATCCAAGCAAGAGGTGCACTCAGCAGAGTCCAGGAGGGGCTCAACTTTCAGTTGTCTTCTCCCAGTGGAGTCATGGACAGTGTTAAATCATCTGAAAATATTTAAGAATATGCAGAGTACTGCCATTCAGGGGGTCTCACCTGTTCCTTTGATGTCTAGAGTTTTTACCAGGGCTCCGTTATATATCGCCCAAGTGGGTTCTCAATCTACATCTCCTCCCAAAGGTCAGGATAATACCTTAGTTTCCAGTTCCTCCAGAGTTCAGAACTGGTACCATATGGCCAAGTCGCCATCATAAATCACATTTTTACACTCTCTGGTGGCCAAAGCCCCCAGGCAAATAAATGTATTCCTATCAGGCAGAACATTGCAGGGACCTAGAGATCACCTCACAGCAGTTGAAGACAAAGGCCAAAATTCTCTTTAGGTATAGATGATTCTTCAGTACACACATGATCGTTGTTTTCCTGTTAACAAGCTTTGCAAAGTACTTTCCATAATAATGTTGTTGTTATTATATGCCATCAAGTTGGATTCGACTCATAGTGACCCCTCCTTGGGTTTCTGATGCAGTATCACTACGGAAGTAAATTGCCTCATCTTCCTTCCGAGGAGTGGCTAGTGGGTTTGAACTGCCAGCCTTCTGGTTAGCAGTGAAGTGCCTTAGAACACTACAAAACTGAAAATGTGCTGTGTATTTTTTTGATATGGGCAGTGGATTAAGAAGGTTAGCATAGTCCTCAAGGTCATGCACAACTGTTTACTTGCACCTCTTTCTCTTATACACTGCAATTAGATTTATTTGTATATATTCACATCTGATTCTCTGGTTTCTATGAAATTTTCACTTAAAACTTTCAGTGCCATGTTTTTAATATTGGAGAATAGCCTGATCTAATATACATGATTTTGCTTTATATTTATTATTCACAGCTCTCTCTTTTCATCTGAAACTTAGTAATAAAAATCTTGTTATATGAGCCAATAACTTTGTGACATTAAGCCATCTGTCTAGCCTTATATGTTTTGACTCAGTAACAGGCAATCATTGACTTCCCAGAACAATTAACAGGAGGTTTTCACAAGAGATGGAAGGAAACTTTTGCTTAATTGTAGTCTTTGGAGAAGTTAACAGACATTAACCTCCCAAATTGTACACATTCTCATTACTAAGCCCTCACAAATTGCGCATACATCTATCATTATCCTGTGTTTCTGTGGCCATAAATCCTAAATATTCACCCAAATATTTCAACGTGGTCTCAAACTAAAGAATAACAATGTATAAAGATTTCTGGATAAACTAATGTACCTATGCATTCATGACATTGAGCATACTGGTTACAAAGTTTTAGCATATTTGATAAAACTTAATAAAATAAGTATATGTAAAAAATGAGGATGACTTAAGGCACCTACTGATGAAGGTTGAAGAATACAGTCTGCAGTATGGATTACATCTCAACATAAAGAAAACAAAAATCCTCACAACTGGACCAATGAGCAGCATCACAATCAATGGAGAGAAGATTGAGGTTGTCAAGGAATTCACATTGCTTGGTTCTACAATCGATGCCAACGGAAGCAGCAGTCAGGACATTAGACGACGTGTAGCATTGGGAAAGTCAACTGCGAAGGAACTGTTTCAAGTGCTGAGGAGCAAGGATATCTCCTTGAGGACTAAGGTGCGCCTGACACAAGCCATGATATTTCCAATTACCTTGTATGCATGTGAGAGCTGGACAATGAATAGGGAAGACCGAAGAAGAGTTGATGCTTTTGAGTTGTGGTGCTGGCGAAGAATGCTGAAAGTACCATGGACTGCTAAAAGAACTAACAGATCTGTCCTGGAGGAAGTGCAGCCAGAATGCTCCTTGGAAGCAAGAATGGCCAGACTTGGTCTCACCTATTTTGGTCATGTTGTAAGAAGGGACCATTCCCTGGAGAAGGATGTCATGCTTGGTAGGGTGGAGGGTCGACGAAAGAGGGGGAGGCCTTCAACGAGATGGATTGATACAGTGGCTGCGATGATGGGCTCGAGTATAGCAGGAATTGTGGGGCTGGTGCGGGATCGGGCAGTGTTTCGTTCTGCTGTGCATGGGGTCGCTATGAGTCGGAAACGACTCGACGGCACTTAACAACAACAACAACATGTAAAAATATGCCAATTTCTCAATTCATCTTTAACTTTAGTTGCCCATTCAGACAAAAATTAATGTAAACAGAGGAGGCTGCACATAAATGGGACACAAATTGTTTTTGTTGCTTTTTGTTACTAGTTGTGGTCAAGTTGATTCCAATTCATCATGACCACAGTGTAGAAATGCTTCATAGGATTTTCTTGGCTCTAATCTTAATGAAAGAAGATCATCCAGGATTTTCTTCTAGGGGACTGTCGGGTGCAATCTAAGGCCAACCTTTACTTTAGCAGTCAAGTGCAAACTGTTTGTGCCACTGGGAGACCTTCTCTAACTGTTTAGGGTTATGAGTATTTCTATCTGCCAGGCCATCAAGAACACAGTTTATATATAAACTAACATGATGAGAAGTAAAGGGGCCTCATCAAACTTCTTTGCCCACATGCTCAAATAATCAGACTGATTCTGACATATTTCCATTTAAAACTTATTTATACAGGTTGAGAATGAAAATCACATAAATATATTTTAGTCTGAATCTCTGAGCTAAACCACTTTTCATTAAGGATTTTCATATCTAACCTTTATAAGAAAATTTTGATTTAATATACGTACAAGTGGAAACAATCCTTTGAATAACTCTTATCAACAAGATATTTTCTTCTGGACATAGATGCTTAAAACAGATGATAAAAGGTAACTTTATTTCATTCTTATTTGAATTATTATAATAATTGAATCAATTCATTCTACAAGTATAGAGACAATGGGAAAGTTACTTTCGCATGTATGCCAAACAAAATTTATACATATTTTTAAGTCATTTCATTCCTGTGAGATTAGTATTTTGAAAATAAATAAGTTCCATTATAATTATTTCATTTTGGAAAGTACTTTGAAATTGCTCAGATGCTTATTTATGTAGGGAAATTTCATTTTTTACTCAAAACAGGAAATTACATTTTAAAAAAGAAAGAAAGAAACTTAGACTAGATTCAAATCATTGTAAAAAAAGACAATGAATTCCTTACCAATAAGGGAATCCTAAAAATTATTAGACTTTAATTCCAGCTGGATATTTTATGGGCTGTGTTGTTGTCTTTTTTTGTTAGATGCTGTCGAGTCGTCTCCGATTCATAGAAACCCTATGTACAGCACAACAATACACTGCCCGGTCCTGTGGCAGCTTTATGATCCTTGGTATACCTCGGCCCATCATTGTAGCTGCTGTGTCAATCCAGGTTATTGAGGGCTTTTCCCTTTTTCATTGACCCTACACTTTACCAAGCATGATATCCTTCTCCATAAAGTGGTACCTTCTGACAGCATGACCAAAGTAGGTGAGATGAAATATGGCCATTCTTGCTTCCAAGGAGCATTCTGGCTGCACTTCTTCTAGGACAGATTTGTTAGTTCTCTTAGCAGTCCATGGTAGTTTCAGCATTCTTCACCAACACTGCAACTCAAAAGCATCGAGTCTTCTTCGGTCTTCCTTATTCATTGCCTAGCTCTCACACGTATATGAAGTGACTTCAAATACCATGGCTCGTGTCAGGCACATCTTAGTCTTCACGGAGATGTCTTTGCTCTTCAGCAGTTGAAAGAAGTCTTTTGCAGCAAATTTGCCTAATGCTATACGACGTCTGCTTTCTTGACTGCTGTTTCCATTGGTGTTGATTGTAGAACCAGAACCAAGTAATATGAATTTTTTTACAACTTCAATCTTTTCTGCTGCTTATTGGCCCAGCTGTGAGGAATTTTGTTTTCTTTTTATTGGGGTGTAATCCATAGTATAGTGCCTAAGGCCCTTGACTGCTAACCAGAAGGCTGGCGGTTCAAACCCAACAGCCACTCCTTGGAAGGAAGGCTAGTCTACTTCTGTAGTGATACTGCCTCGGAAACCCAAGGAGGGATTGCTATGAGTCACGTTCAACTCGATGGCACATAACAACAACAACACAAGCCATATAGCAGACTGTAGTCTTCAATCTTCATCAGTAAGTGCTTCAAGTCATCTTCACTTTCAGGAAGCAAAGTTGTGTCGTCAGCATATTGCAGGGTGTTAATGAGTCTTCCCCCAACCCTGAAGCCACGTTCTTCTTCTTACAGCCCAGTTTCTTAGATTATTCGCTCAGCATACATATTGAATAAGTATAGTGAAAAGATGCATCCCTGTCACACGCCCTTCTCGACTTTAAATCATGCAGGGTCCCCTTGGTCTGTTTGAATGACATCCTCCCAGTCTATGTGCAGGTTCCTCATGAGCACAATTAAGTGTTCTGGAATTCCCATTCTTCACAATGTTAGTCATAATTTGTTATGATCCACACAATCAAAAGCTTTTGCATAGCCAATAAAACACAAGTAAACATCTTTCTGGTATTCTTTGCTATCAGCTAAGATCAATCTGACATCAGCAATGATATCCCTCATTCCATGTCCTCTTCTGAATCCAGTTCTGGAAGTTCTCTGTCAATATACTGCTGCATCCATTTTTGAATTGTCTTCAGTAAGATTTTACTTGTGTGCAGTATTAATGATATTTTTCAATAATTTCCACATTCTGTGGCATCACCTTTCTTTGGAATGAGTACAAATATGGATCTTTTCTAGTCAGTTGGTCAGGTAGCGGTCTTCCAAATCTCTTGGCATAGCTGAGTGAGTGCCTCCACTGAGGCATCCATTTCTTTGGAAACATCTAAATGGGTATTCCATCAGTTCCTGGAGGCTTGTTTTTCACCAATTTCTTCAGTGCAGTTTTTACTTCTTCCTTCAGTACCATTGGTTCTTGATTATACGTCACCTTCTGAAATGGATGAACATCGACCAATTCTTTTTGTATAGTGATTTTGTGTAGCATAGTACTTAAGGCATTTGTCTGCTAACCAGAAGGCTGGTGGTTCAAACCTACCAACCACTCCTTGGAAGGAACATTTGGCCATCTACTTCCATAGTGATACTTCCTCAAAAACCCAAGGAAGGGCTGCTATGAGTTGGTTCAACTTGACGTCAGTGAGTTTGGTTTTTGGATTGGTTCCATCTTCTTTTAATGTTTCCTTCACCTTTCAACATATTGCCCATAGAATCTTTCAATATTGCAACCCGAGGCTTAAATTTTTTCTTCATCTTTTTCAGCCTGAGACATTCTGGTCATATTCTTCCTTTTTGGATTTCCAACTTCTCGTCTTTGTGCATTTCATTATAATAATTGACCTTGTCTTCTTGAGCTGCTCTTTGAAATCTGTTCAGCTCTTCTATCTTGTCATTTCTTCCATTTGCTTTAGCTACTATCCACTCAAAGGTAATTTTCAGAGTCTCTTCTGACATCCATTTTGGTCTTTTCTTCCTTTCCTGTCTTTTTAATGACCTCTTGCTTCCTTCATGGATGATGTTCTTGATGTAAGACCATAGTTCCTCTGGTTTTCAGTCACTGGTGTTGAGTGCATCAAATCTATTGTTTAGATGGTCTCTAAATTCAAGAGGGATATATTCAAGGTCATATTTTGGCTCTCAAGGACTTGTTTTAATTGTCTTCAACTTCAACTTGAACTTCCATATGAGCAGTTGGTGGTCTGTTCCATAATCAGCTTCTGGCCTTGTTTTGGCTGAAGATATAGAGCTTTTCCATTGCCTCTTGCCACAGATGTAGTCAATCTGATTCCTGTGTACATGGTGAAGTCCATGTGCATAGCCACCATTTATGTTGTGGAAAAAAGGTATTTTCAATGAATAATTTGTTCATCTAGCAAAATTCTGTCATGCGATCTTCAGCATGATTTCTATCACCAAAGCCAAATTTTACAACTACCGGTGATTCTTATTTATTTCTAACTTCGGCATTCCAATCACCAGTGATAATCAGCACATCTTGATTCCATGATCCTTTAATTTCAGACTGCAGAAGTTGGTAAAAATCTTCAATTTCCTCATCTTTGAGTTTGGTGGTTGGTGCATAAATTTGAATAATAGTAGCATTCACTGGCCTTCCGTGTAGGCTTATGGCTATTACCCTATCACTGACAGCATTATACTTCAGGATCGATATTGAAACATTCTTCTTGATGATGAATGCTACACCATTTCTCTTCAATTTGTCATTCCTGGCATAATAGATCATACAGTTGTCTGAGTCAAAATGGCTGAAACTGGTTCATTTCAGCTCATTAATGCCTAGGATATCAATCTTCATGTGTTCCATTTTATTTTTGACATCTTCCAACTCTCCTAGATTCATACTTCCTATATTCCATGTTCCGATTACTAATGGATGTTTGCAGCTGTTCTCATTTTGAGTCATGCCACATCAGCAAATGGAGGTCCCGAAAGCTCTACTTTATCTATATCACTGGCTGTGTGATCTTGGCCAAATCTACTAACCTCTTTGAGTGTATCTTGGAGGGCAAGTTTATTCTGATAAATAATGTATGTGATGAACATATTATAATATTTCATTCTAAGTAAGAATTCAATGTATGGTCAAAAAAAAAATAAAAAATAAAAAAACTCCTAACTAACTGCCAGTGAGTCCACTCTGATTCATTGTGAATTCCATTGAGTTTCCAAGACTGTTAACCTTTATGGAAGCAGACTGCCCCATTGCTTTTCCACAGTGGGTTCAAATAAGCAACCTTTTGGTTAGCAGCCAAATGCCTTAAACACTACACCACTAGAACTCCTTCAATACATGGTAATAATTTTAAAATCATTTTATTGTTATTTATTAAGTCACATAATATTTAACTTACTCAGGACAACAACTTACGATGTTGCCTGAAATTTTAAATATGAAGTCAAAATCATTTAATTATTGGATTCCTAGAGTCACACCTAAGAATTAGGATCAGGTTGAGTGCCATCTTTCTGCTTCACTTAATTTTCATGCCCAAACTTTTCATTGTCTATCTGTTGTCATGCAATGTACTTGTGTCTTATGGGTGTGACCTAGTGAATTTCACTTTTCTCCTGACTTCCTTATATCTGTATTTGTACTCAATTAACATTAACAGAGTTTATAATTATAATTCATAGAAAACAGAATATGCAGGCAGATGTTCCAGTGTTAGAGATTATGAGTTGCAATTTTACAGTGTGTTACAAACCAAAATGTCATGTCAGAAAGGTGGTCCCTTGAGTTCTAGTGAGGCAATAATGGGGATCCTTGGTCTTATTAATGTTGACTTGCTGGCTGAATTTTTTAATACACCATGTCAAAAAGTTTACTGGTTTGTTATAATATTATCAACTATTTTTAAAAAGTCTAAGACAAGCTAAAAATTTTGCTAAGACTTAACATAAGCCTATCAGTGTGATTACTATCATTTTTAAATTAATGAGGTAGAAAATAAAAGAAAACACTATTGGAATGGAGTAGAATTAGCAATATTTTAATTGATTGGAGTAGAGTTTATACTGTTGTTGCTGTTAGGGGTTATTGCATTGATTCTGACTCATAGTGACCCCATGAAAAACAGGACGAAAACACTGCCCATTCCTGCACCATCCTCACAATTCTTGCTATGCTTGAGTCCATCGTTGCAGTCACTGTGTCAATTCATCTCATTGAGAGTCTTCCCTACTGTATTTATACTATATTATGAGTACTTAATTTAGCCATTTCATTTTTTGTGATTTTGTACATTTTTCCTCCTAATATAGTAACACTTTCAAAACAAAGAAATTAAGAGATTGTTATTAAAATGTTAGACAAAAGATTTTTTTTTTTTTTCCCAAAAAAGTTTGTACCATGACCTTTCCAGCTAGGAATGCAATACAATACAGAGGAAAAGAACTTATGTTTTGGTGCTGGACTGACATTGTTGTTGCTGTTGTTGTTTGCCGTCGAGTCGGCCCCGACTCATAGCGACCCCTCCTTGGGTTTCCGAGGCAGTATCACTACGGAAGTAGGATTGCCCAACCTTCCTTCCGAGGAGTGGCTGGTGGGTTTGAACCACCACCCTTCTGGTTAGCAGTCAAGTGCTTTTAGCCACTATTAGGAGACTCTAATCTGCCAAATATAAGGTATCAAATCTTGGAGAAATTATTTAACCTTGTGAACATCAATTTTACCATCTGTAATATGCAATAATGAGTACTAGAGTCAGTCGATCAGCTGAAGATCAAAATAAATAATAAATATAATTCTAGCATAGTGTTCGACACATAGAAAACAATAAATATTAAAAACCAGTTGCCCTCAAGTTGATTCCAACTCATTGCAACTCCAACTATGCTCCATAAGGTTTTAAATGGTTGATTTAAATGTTAATGCACTGAGCACATTAACCATTTACACCCAGGGACTTTATGAACTCATTATTATTAGCAGAAATTTCTAACACTAGGTATAAATATGATTCATTTCACCAAAATGGAATCACATAGACTACATGTTTCTACTATATTTTTTCTTAGGTAAAGGTAAATCTTATCAGCAGTACTTGATGACAATTGTAGCAAAATGAGGATTAAGTAGAAGATATGATGTGCTTGTGTAAATTCTGTATTGCAGAATGAAAACACATATGTCCAACAGTGCATTATGGCTTAGTGAGATGTCACCACCTAGAGAGGATATGAACTTCTCAATATAAAAATAAAGAGGCACGATAGAGCCATAAGTGCCAGATCATAATTCTTTTTCTATTAAATATCTTTTTTGTCCACTTCTTATTGTAACGCAGTGAAACATAACTTGCCCACATTCCATTTATCAGTTTAAAAATTAAGGGGGAATATAGTTCATGCAGAATCAAGTTGTTCTGAAGCAAAATAATAAGAGGGAGATAACTAACATATATTCATTATTTTCCTTTAAACTTTGTTAAAATGACAGACTTTGAAATGACTTAAGGATGTGAGGGTCTTTCTGTGTGTCTAGTACAATGATATAGTAGTCTTGAAGACAGCATGCAATGTGGCAGTTACTATGGTAACAAGATGTTTTTTATTGAAAAGCAGTTAAAATAGTGGCATATAAATAACATATGTACTGTATATTGTCTTTGAGGGAATGACCTTTGCCCTTGAACTATAAGAACATGTTTTCTTCTTTTCTGAAATTCCTGTCTATTTTTGATGTGCATATGTCTCTAATAGACTGGTGATCAAACTCTTTGAAGCTACACAGCGTACAGATTTGTGGTAAGGAAATAAAAGTTAGCTTAATACTGTATGTGCAGTTAAAAGGAATTGATAGGTTGGAAACTAAAACAGTTGAATTAGGTATTGTGCCGAAAACAATATTTCACACTTTACAAACCGACATTGCAATTAAAACTCATGGTAAAGTTATATTTTCTTATAATTTGATAGCATTACTATATATGGAAATTACTTGTGTCTATAAAGAGAAAGCTTAACTGTAGGCAGAGATGTTGCAAATCTCTAATGTTCAGAAAATAGGCACTGCTGAAGAGAAGTGCACTGGATAAAAGTACCAAGAGTGTTGGCCCAGGTTTATTTCATACTTGCTTCCAGGGTGAAGGCAAGTCACTTAGCGACTCAAAGTCATATCTTTAAAAATGAAGACGTGCAAACCTAACTGCCTCAGAAAGTAGATAAAAGGATCAAATTAGCAAATGCAGTTGAGACTGCTACACAAATGCAAGTTGTTGTTCTTGAAAAGTATTGTGAATAGAAATATGTTGTAAGGTGAAATTTTGGAAAATGTTTGTCTGGCTTTAAAATTATGGACAAATTTAATGGGAATTCAAATAGCTACTCTCTTATCTAATGGTCAATTATTCAAATCAACTGGGAATTATTGATCTTTCATATAGCAATATATGAACATGTTAATCTCATGAATATAACATTGGTTTATATATTGGAAGGTATGCATGATATCATGAGCAATTCTCTGGCTCCAATAATAGTAATGTTGTTGTTGTTGTTGTTATTTGCCGTCGAGTCGGCCCTGACTCATAGCGACCCCTCCTTGGGTTTCCGAGGCAGTATCACTACGGAAGTAGGATTGCCCAACCTTCCTTCCGAGGAGTGGCTGGTGGGTTTGAACCGCCAGACTTCTGGTTAGCAGTCAAGTGCTTTAGCCTCTATGCTACCAGTACTCCTAATAATAGTAATAGAGATTGAAATTTTATTTGTATATATATAGATATGTATGTGTATGTACATGTATATAAATGTCTATTCATTTATATATATAGTATAGACTAGTATGAATTGCATATACAATGCATATATGTATACTGAGTCCCTAAGGGGAGCTCTGGTAGCATAGTGGCTAAGACACTTACCTGCTAACCAGACGGCTGGTGGTTCAAACCCACCAGCCACTCCTCGGAAGAAAGGTTGGGCAATCCTACTTCCGTAGTGATACTGCCTCGGAAACCCAAGGAGGGGTCGCTATGAGTCGGGCTGACTCGACGGCACATAACAACAACAACAACAGGTGTAAATAGTTCACTTGCTTGGCTGCCGATCAAAAAAGATTGGGAGGTTTGAGTCCACCCAGAGGGACTTTGGAAGAAAGTTCTGGCAATCTACTTCCAAAAAATTATTCATTGAAAATCCTATGAAACACACATTTACTCTTGACTCAATGGCACCTAGCAATGATGTATTTCATGCATATGCATAGATGTATTATATATAAATATAACCCACCAACCACTCCTCGGAAGGAAGGTTGGGCAATCCTACTTCCGCAGTGATACTGCCTCGGAAACCCAAGGAGGGGTTGCTATGAGTTGGGGCCGACTCGATGGCAAACAACAACATATATATTATATATGCAATATTTTATATGCAGATAAATATAAAACCCAAAAAAGTATTGTCATCAAATTGTTTTTGATTCATGGTGATCCCATGTGTTTTAGAGTTAAAAAAATCCATGGCGTTTTAATCCTTTGGAAGTAGATATCCAGGCCTTTCTTCTGAGGTGCCTCTGGATGGATTCAAACTTCCAGTTTTTAAGTTAGTACTCAAGTGCTTATATGTTGGTACTACCCTGGGACTCCTATAGGTATGTATAGGTATATATATGTGCCCATACTACATGTATTGGTATCTATATATCTATATCAATATATCTTCATATGTGTGTATATATGGCACAGAAAGAAAGGTTTAAATAAATCAAATCACAGAAAAATAGGAAAATTGGGAGGGTACTTGTGTCTATTAAATAGCAGCCATATTTATACAATATACTTGAAAAATAAAATATTCCATTTAAATATTATCAATAATGTAAAAGAGCCCAAAAATACATTTAACAAAAAAGTACAAGTTTTGATTTAGATAAGTATAATTTTTTTTTGAAATATGCTTCTAAAATCTAATTAAATTGAAATATATTAATTGTTTATGGTCTGGAAAACTCAGTACCATAAAAGATAAACTTCCTCTAAGTTTAGTGCAAGTCCAACCAAAACTCCAACATAAATTTTATAGAATTTGACAGGTGACTCTAAAATTTACATGGAGACCCAAAGGACCAACAACAGATAATCCTGAGAAAAAAGAGCAATGTAGAATATTGATAGGCAACGCCATGGAGTCGGATCCGACTCAGAGCGACCCCCTCCTTGGGTTTCCAAGGCAGTATCACTAGGGAAGTAGATTGCCCAACCTTCCTTCCAAGGAGTGGCTGGTGGGTTTGAACTGCCATTCTTCTGGTTAGCAGTCAAATGCCTTGGGCAGTATGCCACCGGTGCTCCCGAGAATATTGATAGGAAGAAGTAATAAAGACTTATTGTAAAGATACGTTATTCCTTCAAATGGAAGAGAAAATAGAGGTCAAAAATAGGAAATTTTATTTATAACAACATAAATATTACAGATCAGATTGGAAAGTTACTTTTTATTTTTGAATGTTCTTATTTTTATTAGTTTTTCAATAAATAGGTTAGACATAATTGGATACTGCAGTGCAGTGAATTACTTAATATAACTCTCTTAACCATGGTCTTGGTAATTCCTACAAGATGACTGGTTGGGACTATGCAAATGTAAGATGCTTATGGCCCACCAAGGAGATTAGATAGTTTGTTAATAATGTAAATAATGTACATGGCACTCTTGTGGGGGTTGTTGTTGTTATGTGTGGTCAAGTCGGACCCAACTCATAGCGACCCCTCCTTGGGTTTCCGAGGTGGTATCACTACAGAAGTAGATTGCCCAACCTTTCTTCCAAGGAGTGGCTGGTGAGTTTGAACCGCCAGCCTTCTGGTTTGGAGTCAAGTGCCTTAGACACCACGCTACCAGAGCTTGTGGGGATGGGACTGTGTAAATAAAGTGTATGGAACCCTAACATGAGGATTGGTCAGTGTCCCCATCAGCTAGGCTTAAAATGAGCCATCCCAGAGGCAGAAAGAGGAAACTTGCTACCAGCAAGGAAGAAGAGCCAGGAGTGCAGCAGAAAAGACCTGAGATCTCTGCACTAAACCTCTTTTACTCCAAAGACAGAAAGAAGTGTAATACTTTGTTGAGATAACAGATAGCGAGATGTGGGCTTCCCAGCCCATGAAGTGAGAAAGCTGAGTGCCTTTAGTAAGAGGCTTGCTAGTAGAGTGGAGTGCTTCTCTGAATATCTATCTAGAGAACTCAAAGAGCTTTGTAACACTTGCCGAAGCAGGGCAGAGGCCAAAGCCACAGAGAAGCGTGCCTGCAGCACATTTGAGAAGAAGCTGTCCTGATTGAAGTACTCTCTCCTGAGTTGTTTCTGATCCAGAACTGTAACCTGATAATTTTCCAATAAACCCCATAATTGTGAGTATTGTTTGTGAGCTCTGTGTGGTCACTGCAATTAATTGTCAAACCCAGTTGAGAAGTAGAGAGTGCCATGGGAGGGATGGTTGGTGTGAGAAATGGCAAAGAGTTTGGAGGGTAGCTACATGTCTGACCTCCACCTCATAGGAATGAGCCTTGGGCTGTTGATACTGATAGTGATTCTCCTTACCCCTTGTGAAATTAGAGGAGGTCAGGCAATGTAGCCCGCATGCCATATTTTACAGATACTCATAAAAAAAAAATTGTAGTCATAACTTTATATATATATATACACACACACTCCTCGGAAGGAAGATGGGGCAATCTACTTCCGTAGTGATACTGCCTCAGAAACCCAAGGAGGGGTTGCTATGAGTCAGGTCCGACTCAACGGCACATAACAACAACAACAAATATATATTTGTTGTTGTTGTTATGTGCCATATATACATACACACACCAACACACACATATATATACCAAAAACCAAACTCACTGCTGCAGAGTCAGATTCAACTCATAGCAACCCCTCCTTGGGTTTCAGAGGCAGTATCACTACAGAAGTATATTGCCCAAACTTCCTTCCGAAGAGTGGCTGCTGGGTTTGAACCACCAGCCTTCTGGTTAGCAATCAATTGCCTTAGGCACTACGCTACCGATATATACCTAGTAATGGAATGGCAGGATCAAATGGTATTTCTATTTCCAACATTTTAAGGAATTGCCATACTGCTTTCCACAGTGGTTGTACCATTTCATCACATTTTTTAAAAATTTTCTTATTTTCTTAAAATTTTTTGTGATTTGGGTGAAAGTTTACAGAGCAAATTTATCTTCTATACTGCAGTTCACATACATTTTGTCTCACGACAT
The DNA here is from genome assembly GCF_000298275.1 of Orycteropus afer afer. Taxonomy (NCBI): domain Eukaryota; kingdom Metazoa; phylum Chordata; class Mammalia; order Tubulidentata; family Orycteropodidae; genus Orycteropus; species Orycteropus afer. The sequence continues at coordinate 2,137,849 of NW_006921776.1, forward strand.
TGACTGTAATATTCCACAATGTAGGCATCACATTTTAAGAGAGACCAATAAGCCCTAAAATACCCGAGGAATGATGATTAGGATACTGAACATCCTATGAGTGAGGGCAATTGGGGAACACTTTTACACAAGTTAAAGTCAAAAGAATTGAGAAATGTTTCACCTGGAAAAGAAGAGACTGAAAGGTAAAGAAAATTAGTCTTCAAATATTTACAGAATTGAGATATAGAAGAAGAACTCAGCCTCTTCAATCTATCAGTCTGGGGTAGTTGCGGGGAAGTATCTTTTGGAGTAATGTAAGGAAGAACTTTCTGACCATCAGAACTGCCTAAATACTAAATGAGTTTTCTTGGCAGTGGTGAAGTTTCTATTGCTAGAAATGTCTCTAGCTGGACTAGATAGTTCATAGGCAGAGAGGAAGTAGCAGTGGTATCAAACTCAATAAATGTTATATTATCTTCCAAACAGGAGATATTCTGAATATTGTCTTTTACTTTTTCTTGGCATATTTTAATGATATCATTTTAAGACAGAATATCACATAATAAGAAGACTTTGGGAGTTTAATTGTAGAATTCTTGCCTTCTATGGGGGAGATCTGGTTTTGATCTTCAGCCAGTACATCTCACACACAACTACCACTGGTTGTTTGAGTGTTGTTATGATACGGAACAGGTTTGAGTGGAAATCCTAGACTAAGACAGTCTAGGAAGAGAGGCCTGGCCATCTACTTTTGAAAATTTGCCAATGAAAACCGTACTGATCACAATAATCTGATCCACAACCAATCATGGGGAATGGGTCAGGAAAAGGCAGCATTTTTTCCCTTGTGCATGAAGTCACTGTAAGTCAGGGACCAACTCTGTAGCAGCTAACAGCAACATTGCATCATAGAGAATTTTAAATAATGCAATTATTGAAATGAACAAATTGTTACTTGTAGAATTTTATAGAAATAGAAATTAAATAAGTGAACACAAGTTATCTCTTAACTCACATAAATTCTATAATAAAAATTGTAAAGTATGTTAAGATATCAAGGACCTTTTGAGAAATAAAGGCTATGGAGTAATTTTAGTCATTTCAAGCTAGGTAGATGGACAGGGTCATCAGCCCCCTTTTCCCTAGATGCAGCAATAATTTTCCCACATAGTAAACGTTATAACGAACCCTGTTGTTCAGGATTCTGGGTGATTACAGAAAAAATGTCCTAAAATTATAAACTCTACCTGAAATTTATTCATAATTATTACAGAGCATACAATATTCACATGCATCAGTTGACAAGATGATACAAATGCAGTGTAAATGCCTTAACAATGACAAATTTCATTTAAAAAAACCATAATCCCTCTGAGTCTCTCCATAACTTCAAGTACTTTGGTATGTCCGTGTCTGAAGAAGTGTGCCAATTTAGCACATCACAGTAAAAAGATCATGACCTAAAACCCAGCTGCCCTGAAGCCAAATGTGTTTGTGCTTTCCTTTACAGGAATCAAGACTCTTTCAACTCATTTATGTCCTGCATGAATTAAAGCTCTGAAATGAAAAGAGTTACCAATGATTTCCAGGTCCAGAGGGTGTAGCTCCTACTTCATTTTCTGTTTCCAAATTAAGTGGTACTAATACTATCTAAATTTTATCTGAATGTGTTTGATTAAAGGATCCTCTCCTAAAGTTTGTCTTTCAAAACCATTGGACAAGATGATCCTTATGATTCCATACATCTATAAGTTCCTTGAGGACAGAAACTATATATGTCTTTCTCACATCCTATTCCCAATTCCCAGCACGGTGCCTAAGGGTGCTTAAGAAATATCATATGAATGAATGAATAAACAAAAAGTGAATTAATGCTATCCACAGTGTTATGATTAAGTCAAACAAGGATCATTAACATGAAATATCTTTTAAATATTTCTTTCTAAACACTTCTTCACTCATTTACTAAGTGCATGTTGAGCACCAATACTGCACAGGTACTATTCGACACACTTGTCAATGAACAAAAGGGACAAGGATGAACAATAGACGTAAATAAATAAATATGTGGGTCAAAAAAAACAAAGCAAACCCACTGCCATAGTTGATTCTGCCCCATAGCAGCACCTGTTTGGTTTCCAAGATGATAAATCTTATTGAAGTAGACTGCTCTATCTTCCTTTGGAAAAGCACCCTTGGAGTGGAGCACTTGGAGGGTTTGAACCATCAACCTTCTGGCTAGCAGTCAAATGTCTTAGGCGGTATGCCACCAGAGCCCCATATGTGTGGGTAAACTCACTGCTGTCAAGTCAATTTCGATTCATAGAGACCCTTCCTTGGGTTTCTGAGGCAGTATCACTATGGAAGTAGATTGCCCCATCTTCCTTCCGACGAGTGGCTGGTGGGTTGAACCACCAGCCTTCTGGTTAGCAGTCAAATGCCTTAGGCACTACATCACTGGAGCTCTTATATATGTGGGTAGGAGGTGATAATTGCTATAAAAATAAAGGGCTAAAATACAGAGCAGTTTAAAGGAATTCAGGGGGACCCAGGCTGGGGAGGGAGTAGGTTGTAGTAATAAATAGAATGGTCTTAGAAGGTCTCATTAAGAAAGTAACATTTGATCAAATATTTGAAGATGATAATCAAGTTATCCATAAAGAATATTTGGTAGGAAAAAATTGTAGGCAGAAGAAATATCTAGTACAAAGGCCCTAAGACAGAAGTACATGTGTCATGCACAAGAAACAAGAAAGACTCCAATGTTTCTAGATTGGATATGTGGTCAAGCTATATAGGAGATGAGATCAATGAGATAATGTTTGAGGGAAGATCACATAGGGCCTTGCAGACCATTATAAAAACTGGTTGATTATCTTTGGAATTTTCTACACTAAGGAGTTTTTGATTCTGTGTTATATAATGCCATAGAAATTTTTCTTCCTATTATTTTTGGCTTTTTACTGAGTACACTAACTTGGGGATGAAATGCCAGGAGACAAAAGCTAAGAGGACACTCAATTTGAGCTTCAAACACAAGTTTTGAAAACTAGTTTTGAATTGGAATAATTTTTCTGAATTTATTAATTGAATTTTATATCACATAACCTTGGAATTAAAGCTCTTTTAACTTAACATGCAAATCTATGCAGAAACATGCAAAGCAAAATTCATAAAGCAACTAAAATATACCTACAGGCTTTATTATAGGGGCAAAATCAGGAAAATAGAAGGCAGAAAGATAAAATGTTTAAGGAGAGTTTTTGTAATTATCTAGTATGACAAATATATATATATATATATATGGGCTATATAGTGGTAGGTAGGCTAGTTAAAACAAAAATAGGGTGAGATACTACTCAATTTAATTACACAAATTTCCACTGCATGCTTATAAAATTCACTAATGGTACACATACAAAGATGTCTAATTGCCACCGAGGATCAACTATTCTGCACATATGTACAGGAGTATTTGGCAGACCCTGCTTCCTTTAACCAGGAAATAGCTTTCCTAGTGGAAGAATCTGGTTTGATTTTTGTTCAATGTCATTAAGAAAAAGTACAATTATAAGAAACAGTTACACATTGGAACAATTATCAAAGCTGAGTTTATTGTAAAAATTCATAAGTATGTGTTATTTTCAATCTCAGAATAATGCTAATAAAAATAACAATAATAATAATAATAATTATTATTATTATTATCAGTGAATTACCTTGCTTTATTCCAAAGCCACATTCTTATTAGAGGTAGAATATATAACATTCCTCCAAATAAAAAATATGAGAGCATGAAGGGTAAAGGACCTAGTTTTACACCAAGTAAGGTGGCCTTTGTCCTTGGCTCCAGAGAAAAACCCTTGGAGTAATTGAGGTGCCTTGGTCTGGGACTTCCAGGTCATATCTGATCATTTGTTCTGGCGGGTGGGGGCTAGCCAGATCCGAACAACTTCAACTTGGAGGCTTTAGGTGGCATGCTTTAGCCTATCATGTAGAACTGGCTGATAAAAGCCTTGAACGCAGAGCCTCAGAAACCTTCCTGACTGATAAAAACATCTATTCTCATTAGAGTAACTTGTTTCTTGGGACATAGCTTTGCTTTGGGAACTCTCACAGGCTTCATCTTATGTGTCTCTTCATTTGTATACTTTTTCACTATAAGTGTGTAGTAATAAGTATAATAGACTCTCTATGAATTTGTGAGTTGTTCCAGTGAATTATCAAAAACAAAGGGATAGTAAGAGTCAGTAAGTCAGAAAATAAAGGCTTCTATTATGTGGACTCTCAAGCTTGCAACTGGCATCCTGAAGGGGCTGTAGGAAATCAGCCTTAAATTTGTGGCCAGTAGTTCCAAATGTGGAGTGTTGTATGGACTCCCCAAACTTGTATCTGGCATTTGCCCATTCGACAGAATGAAGGACGAGGTCCTTTTAACTTATGAGTTCTGACTCATATCTGATTGGCTAGGGTCAGAGAGAGAGTGCTGCAGGGGTAGTGAGTGATGAGGATGGAGAAGTGTGAATATGAAAACTGAATCAATCTCTACATTTGAAGATTGGATTCACGATGGTCCTTATCATGCAAAGGGAGAAAAGGAAGACAGCACACTCATTTGTATATTAGACCAAGGAGGACCTTAGAAATCAACTATCTAACTTGTACATTTTACAGATGAGGAGGAGACCCAGAGAGGTAAATGGAGAAATGTGTAATTGAGATGATGTGCCCCACAGAGATTTAATGTTTTCATTTCTAGCTATCCATTAAGTTCTAAATCTACTGAAACAAACAAATGAACATTAATTAAAAAAAAAAAAAAGATCATGATCTGTATCATAGGAATTCTTCTAAAATATATTCTTAGTTGTAAGCTTTACCAATCAAGCTCAGATTTGAACCTTAGATTTAAAAAATAATAACATTTTCTCGAGATGTTCAAACTATAATATTTCTATCAGTTCTGTAAAATGGTTCAATCTGCAAGTTATTTTATTCATATGTTTTTTAGCTCACCCAAGAAAAGCCATATAGCCTTCCATCCTGTTTCAGACATATACCCAAATAAGTTTTTAAACCGTAAGGGAGAAAGACTTCCAAATAAAAAATTAGCATCATGAATGTTATTGTTGTTAGGTGCCATCGAGTCGTTTTTGACTCATAGTGACCCCATGCACAGCAGAACGAAACACTGCCCAATTCCACACCAGCTCCATGATCCCTGCTATACTTGAGCCCATCATCACAGCCACTGTGTCAATCCCTCTCGTTGAAGGCCTCCTCCTCTTTCATCGACCCTCCACCCTACCAAGCATGACATCCTTCTCCAGGGAATGGTCCCTTCTGACAACATAACCAAAATAGGTGAGACAAAGTGTGGCCATTCTCACTTCCAAGGAGCATTTCAGGTGCACTTCCTCCAGGACAGATCTGTTAGTTCTTTTAGCAGTCCATGGTACTTTCAGCATTCTTCGCCAGCACCACAACTCAAAAGCATC
>NW_006921776.1:2143428-2146635 GCF_000298275.1 Orycteropus afer afer
GAGGCGATTGGAAATATCATGGCTTGTGTCAGGTGCACCTTAGTCCTCAAGGAGACATCCTTGCTCCTCAGCACTTGAAACAGTTCCTTCGCTACATGTTCCCAATGCTACACGTCGCCTAATGTCCTGACTGCTGATTCCATTGGCATCGATTGTAGAACCAAGCAACATGAATTTTTTTACAACCTCAATCTTCTCTCCATTTACTGTGATGCTGCTCATTGGCCCAGTTGTGAGGATTTTTGTTTTCTTTATATCGAGACGTAATCCATACTGAAGACTGTATTCTTCAACCTTCATCAATAAGTGCCTCAAATTATCCTCACTTTCAGCAAGGAAAGTTGTAACGTCTGGGTCTCAGGTTGTTAATGATTCTTCCTCCAAGCCTGATGCCACATTTTTCTTCATATAGTCCATCTTCTTGGATTATTTGCTCAGCATACAGATTGAGTAAGTGCAACAATCATGCATAGATTTCCCTAAATGGAGAATTCCACACAGGAATCTGTGCTATTTATCGCCTCTAGACTATAATATCAAGAAACTCCTTAAAGAGCAACAAACACACACACATACACACAAGACCTTTGTTATGGCCCCATGTGCCCCAGGGTCATTGCTCTACTGCGATCAGCACTATGGTTATAGTTATAAGGTGGTGACTCCTATAGCACTGTCATGGGTTGTAACCCAGAAAACAATATGAAGCAGAGAATCCAGCAAAGCTGACCCAACAAAGACAGATATAAAATTAGCAGTGGACTGGAGATAACTTTATGCCAGTTGCTAAGGGCAATGCACAACTGATGGATAATGTAATAATGCACATTAAGCCACACTTACACTAAATAAGTTCACAACATCATTAATATCCATAGCAGCAGGGGCACCAAGCTGACTGAGGTAAGCAAAGGTGTTGACGAGGACTATACCTCAGGGAAAAGCCTAACCACTTAATGGCCTGATAGGATGCATAATGGGGGGGGGGGCATTGCGGTTTCTGCTTCATTTGTCCTTGCTTTTAACTTCTACAACCCCTGTAACTCTGTTTCTTTCCACTATTGCCACATTTTACATGTTCCCCTTGTTGAAGGCAATGAATATATTTCTATTTTTATAACTTTATAGACATAGATTCCTATGTCAGCAAGTGTTTTAAAACCTAGTATGTCTTGACCCTTCATTCTTATCCATGGCTTGCTCCTTTGGTATGTATATTCTTTTTATTTTTGTTTCTTTTCATTTATTACCTTTATAAATGTTAAATACTAACTTCTATTACCCACACCTCTGCCTGTATGTACCATGTTCTATGTTGTAATAGGGTAATAAAAAGAAGAAATACAGTGTATGTGAAAGTTTTTCATATATGAAGGCTATCTCCTGACAAAATACAAAATCATGAAGGCAAAAATAGACTGACAACAATCACTCTTTCTTGAACAATAGTGGTGTTCTTTCCCTGTTCCCAGTGATGTGGATAACTAGACATTTTACTATGGTATGACAAATCTGGACCTTTCTTTGCTCCCTTTTTCTATGAATGTTCCCACCACTATCCTTCAGATGACTTAATAATCCAATGTTGTTGTTAGGTGCCATTGAGTCAGCTCCGACTCATAGTGACCCTATGTACAAAAGAACAAAACACTGCCCAGTCATGCACTATTAATAATCTGGTAACAATTGCTAATTATTTTGTGCAATTCTAAAACAATGCCTTAACTAACTGTAATGACTCAATCAGAGCAACTTTAGATCTCATGACAGATTCTGGAATACAGACTACAGATAGCTTGAGAATGATATATTCTGTATATATATCTACAAACAGTAGTTTCTAGATGTTTATTCTGTATATATATCTACAAACAGTAGTTTCTAGATGTCTATAGTAGTTACAGAATTAACTCAGCATATATGAAAGCACAGGGTGAAGGAATATCAGAATTCTCAATGGAATTTAGACATCATCTTGTTGACCACTCTGCTTCTGCATTTGAGAAGTTAAGTAGCTTGTTCAAAGTCAGACAAGCATGATTATAATTACAGTAGTCTTGGAATGTTTTCAACAAATAGTACCCACCGAAACAAGTAGGTTCTTTGAGAACTATCAGTGAAAATCAAGGGCTCTGGCTTAAGATTGCCTAGGTGTGAATCCTGGTTCCTTTATTTACTACTAAGGCTCTCTGACATTAGGGAAGTTACTTAACCTCCCTGTACCTGTTTCCTCATCTGCAAAATTGGCTTAATAAAATTATCTACCTCACTGGGCCATAGAATGGTTATGAGGAATAAATGAAGTAATAAATGTAAAACACTTATAATAGCCTGGCACATGATAAGTACTCAATAAATTTTATGCCATTATTAAGAAATTGGAAGGAATGTCAGTAGGGGTGGTCTGTATTTAAATATAGCTTTCTTCTTATCTCCTAAATTTGCCTTAACTATATATCTTCACTACTCCTTATTTCTCTCCAATGTCATTAATAACTTTTATGAATGTATGTAAGCTTCATATGGTCAATATATAGCTTTCTTCACTGTTGTAAATGCAATTCCTAAAACAAAACAAGACACCTGGTAGGTGCTTGATAAATACACATAGATAAATGCACACTAGACCTGAAGTCCATACTATCTCTCCAATAAAATGACTTGATGGCACCTAACAAAAATAACATTGTAGATTTTGAAATTATGGAAAGGATGACAGATTTTTTTTTTTTTTCCTTTCTTTATTTATGTATGTCTAAGACATTTTTGGAACTCTTGCTCCTCCTCTATCTATGACTCCCAGGAAGCTGGGACTCAAAGTGTTCTCTGTGATTTCTAGCATATAGGAAGGTATGATGGTGTTCATGCATCAACGCAAAAAGCACAGCACTGTGTTATCAGCAGGATTTTGCTGACATGAATTAAAGTCAGTGAAAGTTTAAAGATCTGGGTGGAGTTTAATACTAAAATTTCTGTGTAACCTTGACCACCTCACAGTGTCTCTCAGCTTAGATTTCTGCATCTTTAAAAATGGTAGGGTCAAGTTAAATGATCCCCTTTAGTTCTAAAGATCCTAGGCTCTGTTGTTGTCGTTGTTAAGTGTCGTCGAGTCATTTCCGACTCATAGCGACCCCATGCACAGCAGAATGAAACACTGCCCGATCCTGCGCCAGCCCCACAATCCCTGCTATACTTGAGCCCATCATC
>NW_006921776.1:2147386-2166254 GCF_000298275.1 Orycteropus afer afer
AAACAGCCGCAGACATCCATTAATCATTGGAAGATGGAATGTACGAAGTATGAATCTAGGAAAATTGGAAGTTGTCAAAAAGGAAATATTTGAATTATTCTGTTGGCAAGAATATTGAATATGCCAGAGACTACCAGAAGAATGAACAAATCTGTCTTGGAAGAGGTGTAGATAGAATGCTCCTTAGGCTCTATTATGAGAAAATAAGGTTATTTTGTACTTAACAATCTTTAATACATGTATGTTTAATACATGGAAATTTTGCTATAGTAGCACTTTCTCTCTGAAATCTATGTTGCTGTCAGTGTTAGGTGCCATCAACTCAATTCTGACTCATTGTAATTCCATGTGTGCAGTGTAGAATTGATCCAAAGGGTTTCCAGGGATATGACCTTTTGGAAGCTGATTGCCAGGCCTATTGTCTTCAGAGGAGCCTTTGGGTGGGTTCGAACTTCCAACTATTTGTCTAGTAGTTGAGCACTTAACTGTTTGCACCACACAATTATTGCTGTTAGGTGCCATCGAGTCAGTTCCAACAAAAAATGACCTTTGTATAGCAGATCAAAGCATTCATTGCCTGATTCTGCACTATTTTCACAATCACTGCTATGCTTGAGCTCATTGTTGCAGCCACTTTGTCAATTAATCCCAATAAGTGTCTTCCTCTGTTTCCCTGATCCTCTACTTTGTCAAGCATGATGTCCTTCCTTCCTGTGGCATTTGCCCCTCCTGATAACATATCCAAGTAAGCAAAACAAAGTCTCACCATCCTGGCTTCTAAGGAGCATTCTATCTACACCTCTTCCAAGACAGATTTGTTCATTCTTCTGGTAGTCTCTGGCATATTCAATATTCTTGCCAACAGAATAATTCAAATGTGTCAATTCTTCTTCAGTCTTTCTTGGTCACTGTCAAGCTTTCACGTGCATATGAGGCAATTGAAAATATCATGGCCTGGGTCAGTCAGACCTTAGTCTTCAAAGTGCTATTTTTGCTTGTTAACACTTTAAATAGATCTGTTGCAGCAGATTTGTCCCAGTGCAATATGTTCTTTGATTTCTTGACTGCTGCTTCCATAGGTACTGATTACGGATCCAAGCAAAATTAAATCCTGGACAACTTCCTTCTTTTTTCCATTTATCTTTATGTTGCTTATTGATACAGTTGTAAGGATTTTTGTTTTCTTTATGTTGGGGTATAATTCATACTGATGGCTATAGTTTTTGGTATTCTTCAATAGGTGCTTCAAATCTTCACTTCCTGCCAGAAGTGTTCTGTTATTTGCATATTTCCAGTTGTTAATTAGTCTTCTTTCAAATGTTTTTCTTCATTTAGTCCAGTTTCTCAGATTATTTGCTCAGCATACAAATTGAACACACATCGTGAAAGCATACAACCTTGGTGCATACCTTTCCTATTTTAAACTACAAAGTGGTTCTATTGTTTTATCTGAATAACTTGGTTTATATACAGTTTCCACATGAGCACAATCAAGTGTTCTTGAATTCCCATTCTTCACATTATAATCCATAATTTGTTATGGTTCACACAGCTAAATATCTTTGTGTAATCAAGAAAATAGATTAACACCTTTCTGATATTGTCTGCTTTCAGCCAAATCCATCTGACATCAATAATGATATTCATTATTCCACATCCTCTTCTGAATCCCGAATGAATTCCTTTCAGTAAACTGTTGATGTATTGCTACAATCATTTTTTAATTCTCTTCAGCAAGATTTTACTTGCATATGATATTAATGACATCATTCAATAATTTCTGCATTGCAGTAGATTACCTTTCTTTGGAATGGGCATGTCTGTGGATCTCCTTTACTCAGTTAGTTGGGTACTTGCCTTCTACATTTCTTGGCATAGACAAGTAAGGACTTCCAGCATTGCATCCATTTCTTGAAGCATCTTAATTGGTATTTGTGTTAGACTGGGTTCTCTAGAGAAACAAAACCAGTAAAGCTTACATATATATATGCATATAGAGAGGAATTTATCTTAGGAAAATGGCTCACACACTTATAGAAGTTGGCAAGTCCAAAGTTCCTGGATCAAACATCAAGCTGGAGGCTTTTCCACATTGAGCTTGAGGCTTTTTCTGACTCTTGCAGCCACAGGGGCTGAGGAGCTCAAGGCTGGCAGTCAGTATACTGGCTATTGACTTCAATGAATAATGAATTCAAGATCTCCAGGACAAATGGTGGATTGTTCACTCATGGACAGTTGTAGGCAGCACAACAGAATCCTGATCCACAGAAGAATGTTTCTTTTTCCAGGATGTCCATAGATATACTAGAAGCAAGCCACACCCTTAGGAAAACTCCCTTTCAACAGATTGGCTGCTCAAAGCATAATCATTTGATCTCATCATGGGAATAACCACATCACAACAGCTTAAGCCACACAGAATTGTGGTCTAGCCAAGTTGACACACAGCTCCAACTATCATAGTATTCTGTCAATAACTGGAGTCTTGTTTTTCACCAGTGCCTTCAGTGTACCTTGGACTTCTTCATTCAATACCATTAATACTTATTATATGCTACCTCCTGCACATTGATCCATTTTTTTTGGTACAGTGATTCTGTTCATTCCTTCCATCTTCTTTTGATGCTTTCTCCATCTCAATATTTTGTCCAAAGATTTCTTCAATATTGCGAGGCTTAGATTTTTTTCTTCAGTTCCTTCAGCTGGAGAAATGATGAGCATGGTCTTCCCTTTTGGTTTTCTAACTCCAGGTCTTTCCTTATTTCATTATAATACTTTTCTTGGTCATCTTGAACTGTTCTTTAAAATCTTCTGTTCAGCTCTTTTGTTTCATCATTTCTTCTGTTCACTTTAGCTACTCTACATTCAAGAGCAAGTTTCAGAGTCTCTTCTGACATCCATTTTGGTCTTATCTTTCTTTCCCATCTTTTAAATAATATTTTGCTTTCTCAATATATGATGTATAATGTCCCTGATGTCATCACACAACTGTTTGGTCATTATTTTTCAAATTCCTGAGGTGATGTCTAAATTCAGCTGGGAGATATTCAAGGTCATACTTTGAGTTTCATGGAGTTGTTTTGATTTTCTTTCAGCTTTAAATTGAACTTGCATATGATTTATGCGACCATTGATGGTTTGTTCTGTGGTTCGTTCCTGGCCTTGTTCTGACTGGTAATATTGAGCTTGTTCATCATCTTTTCTACAGATGTAGTCAATTTGATTTCCATTGGGTGAGGTCCATGCATATAGTTGTCTTTTATGTGGTTGAATAAAAAGGTATTTCTGATGAATAATTTATTGGTCTTGCAGAATTCTATCATGTGATCTCTGGTGTCATTTCTATGACAAAGGCCATACTTTTAAACTACTGATCCTTCTTTATTTCCAGATTTCACATTCTAATCCCCAATAATTGTCAACACAGCTTGCTCACATGTTTTACTATTTTTTTTTTTCCCCAAAGACTACAGAGTGTGGTAAAAAGTCTTTAATATCTTCATCTTTGATGCTAGTGGTTGGTGCACAAATTTGAATAATAGTCATGCTAACAGGCCTTCCTTGTAGGAGTATGGATTTTATATCACTAACAGCATTGTACTTAATGATAGATCTTGAAATGTTATTTTAGAAGATGAATGGGACCCTATTGTCATTTTCAACATGTTAGACCATATGATTATCTGATTAAAAGTATCCAATAACCATCTATTTTAGCTTACTAATGCTTAGGATATTTATCTTTAAGTGTTCCATTTCATTTTTTACAACATCCAATTTTCCTTGATTCATATTTCATATATTCCACATTTCAAGCACTAATGGATGTTTACACTTGTTTCTTCTGATTTTGAGTCATGCCACATTAGCAGATGAAGATCCTGAATATTTTACTCCATGTCATTAAGTGTGACTCTACTTTGAGGATAGAGATCTTTCCCAGTTGTATTTTGAATTTCTTCCAACCTGAGCAGCTCATATTCCAGCACTTTATCAGACTGTGAACTGGTTCTATGCTTAAGGTTTTCAATGGCTTTTTTTTTCTTTTTCCCCAGAAGTAAATCACCAGGTCCTTCTTTCTAATTTTTCTTCATCTGAAAGCTGTCTACCATCAGTGACTCTGTTCATATTTGAAATATTGGTGACATAGCTTCCAGCATCACAACAACATGCAAGGCACCACAGTACAATAAACTGACAGACAAGTGTAGGCACCACCTGGGGAATCCTAAAATCTATAAGATGCCATAATCTTTTTCCAGTATAATATTGATGGGCCACATTGTCTTATCCTAAGAAACTGTAGCTTCCAATTCACTCCCTTCTTACACTTCCAGTTAAACTATTTGAAGGTCCTAGGAATGGGTCACACATTAACAAGGCTTTTGAAGTGAAAAGAAATACTACAAACAAAATATATACAACACAATAGTGAAAAGAGAGAAACAACCTAAGTGCCCACCAATGGATGAATGGATAAACAGACTGTGATACATACACAAAATGGAATATTATGTAATTCACATAACAACAATGTAATGCTAAAGAATAACAGTAAATCTGTAAAACACCTTGTGACATGGATGAATCTAGAGGACATTACACTGAGTGAAATTAGTCAATCACAAAATGCAAATATTGGATGAAAAAGTAAAAAGTAAAAATAAGTAAATAAAAAGCAGTACACGCAGAAAAAAAAAAAAAATCATGCTTTGATGGTGACCAGGGGTAGGAGGAGAAGATCACTACCTAGAGCATAGACATGTATTAACTTAGGTGAAGAGAAAAGCAATATACAGTAAGTTCAGCACAAAATGAGCAAAGGAGTGGAAGACACAGAGAAGAGCACAAGAGTTAAAGGCAACAAAGTGAATGTGATCACATATACAATACTCAATAACAGTAACAGCAGTAATCTATGAGTGGATACATCAAAGCCATGTGTTCTCATTACCCAGCACTACTCTGACAGGAATATACCACAAATGGGATGGCTTTAACAAACAAGAGTTTATTCTCTTACAGTTTGGAGGCTTTAAGTCCAAGGTCAAAGTGCCAGACTCTAGGGTCTGGGTGAAAGGCCTTCAAACTTGGGCTTCAGCTCTGCCTCCTGCTCCCAGCCCACTTAAGCTGGAGGCTTTTCTTCACTCAGATAGCAGCTGGCTGCTGAGGCTGATAAACCCAAGCTCAACAAGTAACAAGGCACAGTCCTGATATTAACAAACCACATGGCAGGCCATTGATTCAAGTCCATTAAAAGTCTCAAGTTTGGCAAAGCATGGCAGGCTGCTGAACAATGACTTGGCTACATATGGTGTTAAAGCATGCCATAAGCTAGAGACAAATATCAAAGCTTCTCTTTATACGCAGGAAGCACACCACATCCCTAAAGCAGATATTCAGCTGCTTACAGCAAATTTCACCATGAAGTTGATTGTCAGCCTCATCATTGGGAATAACTACTTCCAGCTGCCAAGCCACTCAACTAGGCCCAGCCAAGTTGACAACAACCTTTACCACCACAACATGTACATTTAACAGGTGTGGGAAGGCAAATAGAACTACATTCATGAATATATATAGGTTTCACAGAGGACATCTGTGTGTGTGTGTACGTGCAAGCACACCTACATGCCATACATACACCCATGAATGTAGTAGAGCATAGAGGGCATATGAAAACTTCTTGATCATAGCCAAACACCTTGGGGAAATAAGTCACTGGGCATAGGGGCCCAGGACCATAGTCTCAGTTGTCACTTAGGTCAATTGGTATAACATAGTCCACAAAAACAATGTTTCCCATCCTACTTTGGTGAGTAGTGCCTAGGGTCTTAAAAGCTTGTGAGCTTGTGATCTTTTAAGGTGCATTTTTCTTTCTTTCCACACCAAGAACAAGGAAGAGTGAAGAAAATCAAAGACACAAGGAAATAATCCAACACACTAATTTTTCACTTGAACCTCAGCCTATGACACTGAGACCTGAACTAGATGTTGCCCAGCTACCACTGCTACCCAGCTCCCAAGGCTGACTGCTCTGAAAGGGATCAAATTAGGAGGTCCTGGAGAGAGTGGGAGAAAAATGTGAAACAAAGCTCAATATTATAAAAAAGACTAAACTTACTGGTCTAATGAAGACTAGTGGCATCCCCAAGACTATGACGCTTAGACACCATTCAATCCTGGAACTGAACTCAATCCCCATGGCTCAACTTCCAACCAAGTGATAGAAGGGCCTATAAAGAACAATCATATCAGGAATGTAAGTACTCATTCATAACATAACATAACAAACAATTATGTGAGATAAAAAGTGTAGTATTTGCCCAATGATAAGCTAGGAAGGCAGGAAAGGATAAGAAGTGGGTATTGCAATGAATGTCAAAATAAAATGTGTATTATTTAATGGAAAAAAAAAAAGAAATACTTGCTCTGGAAACTTTCATCCAAACTACAATTAAAAAAGGAAAAAAAAAATTATGTCTTTGTGACATGATTTCATACTTAGGAGCAATGTAGTTTCTGATTCCTGGCTCTGAAATATCTTACAAAATACTGAGGAATGAGTTTACCTTTTGAGAATGTCACTCATGAAGTAAGGAGCTACCAGTTCCTTCATTTTCTTCATTAAACTTCCTTGTTTCAGTCTGCCCCAAGAAAACTTATATTGTTACCAGAAGAAAATGTACTTCATAGACTCTGGACCTTAGTTTCCTTATCTATGAAATGATAAAACACTTATAACAATATCAGTTTTATTGTATTGCAAGGATCAAGAGGACCTATAACTGAAAGTTTGCTGTGTAGAGCTATCATATAATGTTTTCAGTATTTTTAGTATTTTTGTGAATTTTGAGTACTCTTTTTCTCTCTCTTGCCAATCCAACCAAATCATGTTGTTGTTAGGTGCCGTCGAGTCAGATCCAACTCATAGCGACCCCTCCTTGGGTTTCCAAGGCAGTATCACTACAGAAGTAGATTGCCCCATCTTGCTTTCGAGGAATGGCTGGTGGGTTTGAACCGCCAGCCTTTTGGTTAACAGTCAAGTGCCTTAGGCATTACGCTACCAGAGCTCCTAACCAAATCATAGGATCTTTAAAAATTAGAACCACATACCTAGTGAACCAAACATTCAAAGAAGAGACAGAGAACCTAGTATCAAAGTTCCAGTAGTTCGTGGCCTTAAATAAGTCATTTTGATTTTCTGATACATTTGATTTATTTGTTTGTTTTCAGTCGATAAAATTGAGATACAACCCTGTTTAGTGTGAAGATTACAGGTAAAAAATGTAGGAAAAATTATTTTAACTATACATTTATTTTCCAATGAAATATCTGTTATTTATTCTATAGGCTTCAGTGTTAGTCTCTTAGAGCTTTAGTGTCCATTTCTAGGAATCAAATAAGAACTTGAGAATATAGACTGTTGAGATGATAAAGGTCCATGAAGATTAATTGTTTTAATCTCCATACTTTTCAGGTGAAGTGACTTATTGTTAACATTTAAAGCCTCAAGAATAAAATTGAAATGCATATTTTAAAACATTAATTTTATTTTTAAAATATATATTTTAAAACATTTTTCCAGAGTCTGAATCCATGCCTTGTGATATCATGAGTCACAGAACAGATGGGCCAAGTCCAGGAGTATCTACTACTTCTAATTTATTTCAATAATAATAATAATAACAATATAACAAAGCAGAAGCAGCCAACTATTTCCCCATAACTGTACTATTTTTAATAAGAGTCCTTTGGACTAATCTGTCACTTTATAAAATTGCGTTTCCTATGGTATTGAATAGAGTGCCATGGGCTCGTCTATGTTTGACACTAAAAACCCAAGTCTAGGGAAACCATAAGGAATTCTGAGAATGCATTTGATTTGGAGAGTCTGTTAAACCAAATGGTTTAATGGTAAGCAAAACATTAGTTTCTTGGAAGTCAGAAAGAGCCAGGAATAGCTATCTTTATGACACATGCTATGCTTCTGAAGCCACAACTAAAATGAAATTATATTTTTTGTATATAAATATGAAATCTGTATTTTAAAAAATGAAAGAAATTATGATGGGACTAGTGGAACTCATAGAAAGTGAATAAATGGGCACCAAGGAAATTTTGTCACATAATAGAAATCCCTTTGATCTACAGAAGATCATAATGAGATCATCCATCAAATCAATTTGGCTACTAGTTCTCTTATCGCTAATATGAGCTCCACTGTAAATTAATTTAACACTCATTTTATAAATTTTAGTCTTAGTACTGTTCAGCGTACTGAAACTGACTTTGCCTAAAAGAACTGCCCCTTCCCAGTACCAATAATGTCTCTAATCAGTCTGTTAATGTAGACACCTCAGACTTTCCGTTTCAGCCAATTACTTATAGGGAAGTTGGTGAACTGCCTCACTTAAGACTGAATAATAGTGCCAGAGCAGATAATTTAAATCTAAAGCTTCTTAAGCCAGCTGCTTCATTAAGAGGTAAGCCAGTAACTGATATTTTAAATTTAACATTCATTTCTGGAGATCATCCATCAATTGGGATGTGTGCCAGAGTAATCATCCTCATAAAGGAAGTAAAACAGGCTAGAAATAGTGTAGTGCAGAAATAAAAGAAATTGATCTATGGTTATTTTTCACCATCATATGATTCACTTGGTAGTCGCCCAATGCTGAACCTAAATTCAAATGCCTTGGAAGAGAAGCAATGAAGGCATTGTAATATAGAGCATATGAGAGTTATGGGAATTTGAGTCAGCAGCAAAATGAAGAGAAAATAGCCAAGAATAGGAAGATCTCTGAAAGTAGGAAGGTTAAAGGGAATTCACAAAATATTTCTGTGTATGAGTATATCATTTGATTTTTAGATGTCATGTATTAAAAGTTTACTAAGCCTTTATTATTATGCTTTGAGTCCTACATAGTAACAGATTCTACAGCTGATCTAGAAGACTATTCAAGACTGAAGAGCAGGAAAATAAGTTAGTAGAAGATGGAATGAATTAATGTACTCAGAGGCACATTAACAAAATAAGAACAATCGTCAATCCAGACAAGAGAGAGCAGAGTGTGGCTAGCAGTGGTCTTCAAAAAAAACATTGTTTACATATTGGCTAAAAGACATTTCATCGTGTTTAATTAGTTTCAGGGACTACAATTTTTGGTATATTTTAAGGCTTGTTCTTAGGTGCCGTTGCGTCAGTTTCAACTCACAGTGACCCTATGTATAACAGAACAAAACACTGCTCAATTAGCAATTATTAAATAAAACACCTAGGTCACTTTTAAAAATGTGTTCAAAAGTATCTAAATATCATAGCAAAGTAATGTAAAACAAATCTATTTAAAAAATACATGATCAAAGTTTCCTATAAATCAGAAATTTTGTATTATTCCTTCTATTCCTTGAATTTATATTTTCATTTCAAATATCCTCCAATATCATATCCTAAAGTAATATTTTGTTTGAAGGATTTTTACTCACTCCACAGTTTTTCTTGTTAGAAAAATATTTATATAAATTCAAACATTTATTTTTCTTAAATTTCCCTAGCATTAAGTTATTAATATTACACAATTAATCAAAAAATATTTTAGTAAGTATTTTTAATAATAGTAAGTAAATTTCATTGAAATAAATTTTTAATGGAATGAGTAGGATTGATTCTTTAAATTAATTTGTATATAACAAAAGAATACAGCATATTACTAAAATGTTAGCAGAATAAATTGTAGTTATATTCCTATTTCTTTTTGAATATTAAAAATATATACATGATGAGAAAAATTGTTCCTGTAAGTAAGTAGGCATGAATAGAAGTTTTGTCATGTTATTGTCACCACATTTTTTTAAACATTTCTGAGGTACATGTCAAAAATTACATTATGATCTATCATCATTGTTAATGATCTAGAAGCTGACAAATCATTTGGATGTTCCTTCAGTTTTGTTGATACAATGACTCAGAAATGTGTGTTCCTCATTCATTAGACCATTTTACTTCCTCTCTTCCAAGAAAGGGCTTTCTATCACTTATCAAACTCTGGTAGACCTGTTACTCTTCTGCTTAGAGCAATTTGTTTAACCTGATTAATATAAAATTAGAAGAATCTTTAGAAATAGTTTTTTCTCATCACATGCTTTAAATACAATTTCATGCAAAGTTTGTAGCCATATAATTATCTCTTTCAATTTATGGAAAAGTATTACCATATGACCTTATTTGTATGATTTAAAGTCTATATTCAATTTTCAAACCTATTTGCCAAATCAAACTCAATTTCCAGTAGAACAATTTGACTTTATGTTTCAGTCTAAATAAATATGTTAATATTTAGCTCCATGAAAAGTACCTTACTTTTGAATTCTCCAAGGTAGGAGCTAAGTGGATAGATGATGTTTAGCACATGGATAAGGCATGGAACTTTGTCATAGTTTGTTTCTGGGCAAGGTAAGCCACTTGAGTATTTCTTTCTGGTGCTTTCCTTCGTTTGCTCTCATGGGTTGTTCACTGAGGAATAATGCATTCTTTACAAAAGTTAGGAGACGAAATAGTCCAAGTTCTTAAAGGAAAATTGCCACCATTCCCTCTGTTCCACACTAAAATAAATTTGAATTAGGATCTTCAAATACATTTACAAATATCTCAATTCTAATTCTACATTTTGCTGTTAATAGAAATATGTGTAAGAAAAAAAAAAACAAAATATTATATTTTTCTACATATAATTATAGGAGCTCTGGTAGCATAGTACCTAAGGCACTTGACTGCTAACCAGAAGGCTGGAGGTTCAAACCCACCAGCCACTCCTCAGAAGGAAGATGGGGCAATCTACTTCTGTAGTGATAACTGCCTCAGAAACCCAAGGAGGGGTCGCTATGAGTCGGGTCCGACTCGACAGTACATAACAACAACAATTATATAGCATAGATTCTAGATCATTCATATCCATAAAGAGACATAGCACTTATGCAGATGAAGAAATTAATATCTTGAAATTTTAAAGAATATAGATTGATGAACAGATAATTCCTCAGCTTAAAAATAAAAAGAGAGAGAGAGAGACATGGTAATGAGAGAGTCTCACAGTGGCAGTTTAAGTAAATATGTCAGTTTTTGAAAATATTTGTTGATTAGCGGAATGTCATTGAATTGATTCTGACTCACGCCAACCCTATGTGTCAAAGTAGAACTGTATCCACAGCATTTGCAATGGTTGCTTTTTGGAAGTAGATCACCAGGCCTTTCATCCAAGGCACATCTGAGTGGAATCAAACTGTCAATCTTTTGGGTAGTTGTCAAATACTTAGCCATTTATGCCACTGTCCAGGGACTCCTACTATAATAGTAATATTGTATATTTGCAGAATGTTTATAATCTGTAAAGTGCTTTCTCATGAGTATCAGAGTGCAGGCAGGAAATAGAAATTGCTCTTGGTCTTCCATAATTATAATTATTTTGGTCTAGAGATCCAAAATCAGTGAAGCTTGGAAACT
Organism: Orycteropus afer afer; assembly: GCF_000298275.1. Taxonomy (NCBI): domain Eukaryota; kingdom Metazoa; phylum Chordata; class Mammalia; order Tubulidentata; family Orycteropodidae; genus Orycteropus; species Orycteropus afer. The sequence goes on from NW_006921776.1 coordinate 2,158,890, forward strand.
TATATGTGGCAAAGAAACCGTTTACACAGTTGTAGAGAAGTCTCAAGTCCGTGGGTCAAATGTTAACCTCCATGTTTCTCTGACTCACACAGTTGCAGGGCTGACAACCCAAGACTGGCAAGCAATATATAGCAAGCTACTCCTCTCAGAGGCTGTGGTAGTTAAAGTTGTGTGTCCGTGTCCACTTTCCTGGGCTGTGGTTTTGAGTGGCTGGGCTGCTGGGTGTAGTTATTCCCTTGAGGAGATTGGTAATCAACTCCATGGTGGAATCTGCTTTGAGCAACTAAGTAGCTGCCTTTGGGGTGTGATCTGCTTCCAGTATATAAGAAGAAGTTTTGAGAAAGTTCTTTAGCTTTTGGCACTTCTGGATCTTGAGTTGGGCTGAGTCATCTCAGTGGCCTGCCATGTTACCTGCAAATTTTAGGATTGTTCCTGGACTTGAACTAGTGACTTGCTGTGTTGTCTGCTAATCTTGGGACTATGCCATTTTACTTGCCAATCGTGGGTTCAACAGCCTCAGCAGCCAGCACCTGCATGAGTCAGAAAAAGCCGTTAGCTCTAGTGGGCCTGGAATAGGAGGCAGAGCTGAAACCCAAGGTTGAGGGATATAGCCGGCACTTTTAACTTAGACTTCTAGCCTCCTAAACTGTGAGAGGGGAGCTCTGGTAGCTTAGTACCTAAAGCACTTGACTGCTAACCAGAAGGCTGGCAGTTCAAACCACCAGCCACTCCTCGGAAGGAAGATTGGGCAATCTACTTCCGTAGTGATACTGCCTCGGAAACTCAAGGAGGGGTCGCTATGAGTCAGGTCTGACTCAATGCCAAAATAACAACAATAAAACTGTAAAAGTTAAATCCTTATTTGTTAAAGCCATCCACTTGTGGTATATCAGTTATAACAGCACTAGCGAACCAAGACAGAGGCTGACAAATTCAAGATTGGCAGGGAAAATGGCAGCGTGTTGGCTCACTGGCTGCAAAGGCAACAATCCTGATTGGCAGGCTATACAACATGTCAGTGGTTCTAATCCAGGAACCTGAAATGATGATGAGCCAGATGCAGGATCTAAATCTAGAAGAAAGCTAGAGATCTTTCTGAAAGCTTTTCCATATATACGGGAAGCAGGCCATACCCAAAGGAAACTCCCTTCCAATTGATGGACTGCTCATAGCAGATCTCATCATGGAATGATTATTTTATCAGATCTCATCATGAAGGTTAACTACATCATAACTATAAACCACTAAGAATCACAGCCCAGCCAAGTTGAGGCACAAGCTCCACCATTACAATGACAGAGATTTAATATAGTGAATTGGGTGCATAGATAATGGGAGAACTGATAAGCCACATGAGAGATAGTGAAGCAACTGAGAGATGAATAAAAGCTGGAAGTTACTACCCCTGTGCTTAATGGAACATCAGGAGTATTACCAGACACAGATGCTGAGGCCATCTCCCAAGAATTCAAACCCAGTTCACACTGCCTTGCTAGAAATGGGATCATGGAGGAAATTGGACCATGGAGGAGCTACAAGCAGACATGAAGAAAGGAAAATCATCCAGACTTTTCCCCAACACACCTTATTCAGTTTCCTAAAGATGCTACCCATTAGCTGAAGCTATGCAAAAATCAGAAAGCAAAAGAGAATAGAATTTAGTTTCCTGCAATACAGAAGAGCAGGTCAACAGTAGAGAGTGGATTAGAAAGCAAGCAGGTAATGAATGGAAAAAATGTCCATTATTCCATTGATTATCGTAGGCAACATACTGAGAGAGACAACATACTGTAATGATTCTTTTGTTTATGCTTTTGTCTTTCTTTCCTTCTTTGGTTTTCCTTCTTCTTCCCCTTCCTTTCTTCATTCCTCCTACTTTCCTTTCCTTCCTTCTGTCCTCTCTTTCTTCCTTCTGTTCTTTCTCTTCCTTCCTTTCTTTTCCTTTTCTTCCTTTCTTCTTCCTTTTTTTTTTTTTTTTTCTTAAGGTAAGGTTACTCTACTTCAGAAAGTTCAAGCTGCCAAGAAGAGTTAGATCTGATCCTCAAATTCTCAGATTCAGCCCTTTCATTCCAGGGATCTTTTAAGAACTTCACAGAACTTGGTATACCATTTAAATTTTTCAGATTTAGGCTCATGGGGAAAATATGTCTTGCGTACATACGTGTTTAAAACAGAGAAAGATAACCAAACAAAATGAGCCTAGAGGTTGAGAGTATTCATGCTGCATATGGATCAATAACTTTTTTTTTCAAAATACATTGTATTGAAATATAATTTATGTACAGTGAAATACACAAAACTAAAGTGACATGAGTCAATGCATTTTTTTTCCAGTGTTCCCTCCTCTTCCCTCCAACCCCTGGTAACCATAAAAGAAAATTTCCTTCCATATATAAACCTTTACTTGACTTTTTACAATAATGAACTAATATTATATTTGTCCTTCCATGACTGACTGACTTCACTCAGCATCATGTCCTCCAAGTTCACCCATGTTATGTGGTGTTTTGCAGATTCTACATTATTCTTTAACGTTGCATAGTATTCCATTGTATGCATGTACCGTAGTTTAGTTATCCATTCTTCTGTGATGGACACATAGGTTATTTCCATTTTTCACTATTGTAAACAGTGCTGCAATGAACACGGATGTGCATATATCTGTTCTTTTCTTGGCTCTCACTTATTTAGGATATATACTCAGTAATGGTATTGCTGGGTCAAATGGTATTTCTAATTCCAGCTTTTCATGGAATCACCATACTGCTTTCCACAGTGGTTGTATCATTTTACAGTACCACCAGCAGTGTATGAGAGTCCTGATCTCTCCACATCCTTGCCAGCATTTGTTATTTTCTGTCTTGTTGAACTTTGCCATTAGTGCTGGGGTGAGATGGTATCTCATTGTTGTTTTGATTTGCATCTCTCTGATGGCTAATGATCATCAGCATTTCTTTATCAATAACCTTATTCAATAACCTAGCTATACAATTAATAATTAACTAAGTATATAATTAATATTTATGGTATTGAACTTCTAGCCAGGACCATTGTTGGTCTTCTCACCAGGGAAAGAGAAAAGCCAGATTCACTAATAACCTATTGCTGCTCCAGCCTTGTGTCTAGGATATAGCCACAAAACAAAGTCCTATGGGTATTCTGTGAACCAATAGAAAGGTGGCTTACTATGGAAATAGATTGACAATAGTTTCTCTTATAGCCTACCTCTTCTACAGGATAAGATAATAAACAAAAAGAGAAGAAATGAGATCATCTATACAAATTCTTAAACAGGAATTATGTGTTCCTGCTCACATGAGTGTGTGTGTGTGTGTGTGTGTGTTGTGGCTGTGTTTCTCTAGAAAGAAAAACAATTGTTTTCATTATATTAATAAATGAGAAATAGTCCAGAAAAAAAGAATTTAGCATAGCTTTAATTGTTGATTTATAACAATTATTGCACTTTTTGGACATATAACAAAGATCTTATATCAGATAACTCTTTTGCTTTGATCACTCATTTCATCTTGACCTGAGCCTAGAGGTTCTGAAGTCTTCTACAGAGAAGAAGAAAAAAAGAAGACACTAGTTAGCCATTCCCTGCAAATACTGACTCCCCATGCTGGAGACTCCAACCAATTTTACACTGCATAAAATGGTCAAAGGACCTGAACTCCCAAGAGCTGTTAAAATCAGGTACCCATGTCATTCAATATCTTGTGAAGCAAATGTCTCTATCCTGGTGAGTAGCAGGGGGTAATATCACTTATGTTCAAAATCTTTGTCTGAAACATATTTAGTACTTTCAGTATATTCAGTGGGTGATGCCCAGGGAATAGTAAGATTGTGGGGATGAGAACACACTTTGCCACAATTAATTATGTTTCTTTGTGTAGGGCCTTGGGAGCAGAAACATTGTCAGAACAGCCTGGGCTCCCATAGAAGTCAATTAATTCAACATTTTCTCAATGGCATATTGGGTAACACACAGTTTTGTACTCTAAGGAAAGTGCTTTCAGCATCTCTTATGAGTCTGAAACCTGTGATCTGTGACAACTGGAGCATTTGCCTAGCCAATTTCTTGCAAAATCACCTAAGAATGATTGATAGTATCATTGTCAATAATAATAGCATCTAGCCAAAACACAGAAGGAAGCAAAATTATGAAACTTGTGTTTTCTGTTTTAATTAGCAGTATTACTTGGAGCTTTATTTATTTTTTTATTTGCCATGAATAATACAACATTTTGTGAGTTATTGTAAATCTGCAGCTAGATTTCATTCAAAGGGAAAAAATGACTGTTCTCAAATGAATTTATTCTGCATGGATCAAACTAAATTCATTTTTGTATTTGTTTCCTATTGCTGCTAACAAATTACCACAAATTTAGCAGCTTGAAACAACTTAAAATTATTTAGCAATATCTGTGTGACAGGACTCCAGGTAGTGGTTAGCTGGGTCCTCTGCTGAAGGTCGAGCAGTCCAAATTCAAGGTGTTACCCAGGGCAAGATCTCATCACAGTCTCAAGGTCCTCTTCCAAATTTACAGATTGTTGGCCGAATTCATTTCCTTATGGTTGTATCACTAAGCCCTTACTGTTTCTTATGAGGTGGGCAAAGAGTTAAGTGCTCAACTACTAACTGAATGGTTGGAGATCCAAACACCCAGAGACACCTCAGAAGAAAGTCCTGGCAATCTGCTTCCAAAAGGTCTTGAAACCCTGTGGAGTACAGTTCTATATTGCAACATATGAAGCATCCATAAGAAACAACAGAGTTGTTGGGAACTGCTTTGGTTTTTGTTGGCACAATGGTTAATTGCTCGGCTGTTAACCAAAACGTTGGAGGTTCCAAACCACCCAGTAGCTGCATGGAAGAAATACTTGGTATTCTATCTTATGAAGATTATAACCTAGAAAAGCCTATGGGGCAGTTCTGGCACAGGACTGGGCAGTGTTTCATACTGTGGTGCGTAGGGTTGTTATGAGTCGGAGATGACTCAACAGCCCTTAACAACAACAAATGTTGTTGTTGTTGTGTACTGTCAAGTCAGACCCGACTCATAGCGACCCTTCCTTGGATTTCCGAAGTAGTATTGCTAGGGAAGTAGATTGCCCAACCTTCCTTCCAGGGAGTGGCTGTTGGTCTGAACCTCCAGCCTTCTGGTTACCAATCAAGTCCTTAGGCACTAGTGTTTTTAAATAGGCAAGGAAGTGGTCTTAGAAGGGAATTCAGGTATGGGCAAATAGTTTTGAATTGCCAAGTAATTTCTTTTAATAGCACAGAAGGGTGGGTGTTTCTGCGTGTATCTATACTTATGGAATACTTTATGCTCTGCTCTGGTTTAATATGTTCTTACCTGCTCACGGAGACTGATCACAGAAGTTTTATGTAAAAGTTTGCTACCACGGTTATTACTAAAATGCTACACGGTTGCTCTAAATTAATGATATTTAAACATTTTCCTCAGTAATTTTACTTCTCGATTGAAAGGAAGATACATTTAAAGAGTGTACTTTTATTTTTTTTTTTTACCCCTTTAAACTAAGTGCTCCTTATAATACAGAACAGCACTCAGTGATCCATGCAGACTTCCATTTATAATATTAATAGAAGACATGTTCCAGGCTAATCCATCTCATTAATATTAAAGAAAGAACTCCAAGACTGGTGAGCACTTAATCATTTGCAATTAGCACCTAACTGTTAATTCTATGGAGGGCTCTTAGGGAGAGAAGCAGAAGAAGTAGCTCCAGTTTGCTAAATGTTAGTTGATTTAACTTAGAGTATTTAATTCTGGGAAAACTCAGTAATTAGAACAATTCATGTAGCTAGACACATTTAACTGATCAGTTAAAAATAAGAGTCCCCAACTGAGAACAAACACAAGATACACATTTTGGAAATGTCCATGACATTGCCATTTTGCTAATTTATTTTATTATGTTCTATGTACTTCTCAGCCAACGGATTTGGCATCTAAGCAGAGGTGAATAAACTTCCAACCCAGGCTACCTCAAGATAGATCCTGCAATCCAATTAGCAGAGTGGGCATGTTGTCTGGTTTGTCTCCAACCAGCACAGCTTGCTTCCTCAATGTCAACTCAACCTGAAAAAAAAAGTCTGTGAGTTTCCTACTTTAAAAATAACAAAAGCTCCAAGACCCAGTTTAAGAACACTATGCCAATGATTTATAGCAAAACCAAGTTTCACACTGTGGTGTGGTCCCTCTGCTTTCCTGCTACATTTACTCTCCCATTGAATGGGCTCTCTCTCTTAGCCCTGAAACCTACCTCTTCTACCTCTTATCAATCATTTGGTGAAAACTTCTTGGAAGAATCAAAGGTTCTGGGAGAACCTATTACAGAATTCTGAAGGGGTATTGATCACAGGGTAGATAATGTTTTAAGAAAAAGGGCTCTATATCTGTTTGTGTCATCTTATTGACTCAGTTCTTCTAAAGCTGCTTCCAGCACAATAATAGATGAAAAGCTAAAGTTGGCAGGAACCCTTAGAAGGCAGCAGGGCTCCATGAAAAGAGCATAGGGCAGTCTTGTCCATCTCTTCCATTAATGTCATTTACTCAATTAGTAATGATGGAGTGCCCCAGGACATACTACACCAAATGTTTCCTGTGGCAACCTTTAACACCAGTTCCACTGCCAAGTCTAGCAAATTAACCAGACTTAACTAAACACTATTCTGACAGTTTCTAATTGCTGTGATGATCAAGGCATCTTTAAATCTATTTAGAATTTTCAAAAATTCCTGTCATGGTATTTCAGCATCTTCCCGACATGTTTTCTCAATTTTTAAATACTTTACCATTCTTCACTTGCTTTTCTTACTTTCTTTATTGTCTGTTGTGGCTGTCCTATTCCTAGTCTTAAATTTGCCTTCCCCCGGAAGCTTAATCCTGCTTCTATTCACATTTGATAACAAGACCATCTGCTACCTTTGCCTAATGTTAGGCTTTTATTTTACAGCAGTTCTCCAGATGTGTGTGGGCACTGCAGCTGCATAACCATCACAGATGGCATGGGGAAATCTGTTTTCAGTCTTCTGCCTTACAATATACCCTAATCCTCACCAGCTGTATTAGAAAGCTTTAGCTTTTCAGGATTGGCTGAAAGAACATGGGTAAACCAACAAAGGTTTTCAGTATCAGACATACACCTTCCATAAGAATTTCTCATGCAAAAAAAAAAAAAAAAAAAAACAGAAAACCTCTCCAAGAAAAAAAATAATGAAGAGTTCTATGGGCAAAATACAGAAAAATAAAAACAAACTCCATATATGGCAAATAGCAGGTAATAGGTTTTGAAGTTCAAGATTTATATGAAGACAACATGAGGGAGTCTAAT
>NW_006921776.1:2169009-2176308 GCF_000298275.1 Orycteropus afer afer
TCAAAATGGCTGCACCCTTGGTCATTTTAAATATCCAAAATGACTGCTGCATGTAAACAATCAAAATGGCTGTGCCTTCCAGACAGTGGGAAGTCAACAGCTCAGGATGTCTCTCACCTTCCTGTTTCCCTTTTTAGTCATAGGTCAAAAGCACAGTTGTCCTTGAAGCCCTTGGTGACCAGGACTAATCTTTTTTATATCAATTCTCAAGTCCCAACACCACTTGGAACTATTCAGGCTGTTGGGCCCATTGGAGTAGCTGATAGTCCACAGCTTTGACTGTGTACTCACTGTCTTCATTCAGGTTTTTCCACTAGTTGGTACCTAATCCACTTCTGTATAGTGCCTTTAAAAGCTCAGGGCTCCAGGATTATCTTTGTCAATTGGCTTTTCTTTTCTTTGTTAAAGAGGGTCTGTGTCTCTTGTCTGCATATTCCTCCATCTTATTGGAAGTCTTAATTTTGTTTTTAATTTTATTTTTGGTTACCTACTTGCAAGTCGTCTAATTTTTGGTTAACCACTTGCAAGTTGTCTGATTTCAAGAAATCAGATGATGTATTATACTGGACAAATCTCCTACAGAACACCTCTTTAAAACGTTGAAGAGTAAAGATGTCACTTTGAACATTAAATACATGTGAAACATGACAATGGATAAGGAAAACCAAAGAAGAATTGATGACTTTGAATTGTAGTGTTGACAAAGAATACTGAAAATACCATGGATTGCCAGAAGAATGAAAAAATCTGTCTTAGAAGTACCAACAGAATGCTCCTTAGAAGTGATAAAGGCCAGACTTCATCTCACATGTCAAACTCACTGCAGTCAAGTTGGATCTGACTCATAGCAACCCCTCCTTGGGTTTCTGAGGCAATATCACTATGTTGTTGTTGTTGTTGTTATGTGCCGTCGAGTTGGCCCCAACTCATAGCGACCCCTCCTTGGGTTTCCGAGGCAGTTTCACTGCGGAAGTAGGATTGCCCAACCTTCCTTCCGAGAAGTGGCTGGTGGGTTTGAACCGCCAGCCTTCTGGTTAGCAGTCAAGTGCTTTAGCCACTATGCTACCAGAGGATATTATGGTTGGTAAAGTAGAGGGTCAGTGAAAAAAGAGAAGCCCTCAATGATCTAGATTGATACAGTGGCTGGAACAAAGGACTCAAGCATAGCAGCAATTGCGAAGATGACTCAGGACCTAGCAGTGCTTACTTCTGATGTACATAGGGTCATTATTAATAAGTCAGAACCAACTCATTGGCACCTAAGAACAACAACAACTTGCAAGTTTGCTTGGGAAGATACTGAACCCTTTCAGACCATTTCTTCATCTGAAGATGAAGATTAAGATAATAATAATATTTACATCATACGATGTGCAAGATTAATAAAACCTTATACTCAGCACTGTGTCTGGCTCATCATAAATCTTCAATAAATGTCAACTCCCAAAATGACTATTATTTTAGGTAAACATTTAGAGAGGTGGCTTCTGGCTTTTTTTACTTGAAATTTTGTAAGGGCAGAATCTTCTTTCAAATATTCTGTGAAAAACAAAGACAGGGAATATTTGGATTTCAACAAGACTTCTGCTACCTGCACACAACAGAAAAGAAGAAAAAAAAAAAATGCCAACCAAATAAATAATTAAGGAAAGGTGTCTTCACTCTGTAAAGTAAGACTTGTCTTGGATTAGCCACCATAATATAATCCAGAAGCATGCCTCAACATGTGTTTATCAATTTAGTTTTTGATGTTTGTTTGTCTACTGCCTCTCAAAAAGTTCACTACTCCATAATTCATTAGTGATTGGCTTTAAGAAACAGAAATTTATTTTCTCATGATTCTGGAGGCTAGATATCCAAATCAGGGTATAAACCACATCAATTCTCTGAGGACATTGAGAGAGATCCATTTCTCTCTCCTAGTTTCTGGTGGCTGCTGACAATCCTTGATGTTCTTTTTCTGCTTGCAAATGCATTTGACTCTGTCATCACATGGTTGGTGTTTGTCTTCTCTCTGTGTGTAAACTTATTTCCATATATGTCTCCTTCTTTTATAAAACACCACTCAGATGGGATTAGGATTAAGACCCACTCTCCTCAAGTAGGATTTAACTGATAATATCTGCAAGGAGAAACACTATTTCCCTCATATGGTCACATTCACAAGTGCAGGAGTTAAGCTTTCAACAGGTATTTTCAGGGTAACAATTCAATCTATAATAGTATATACACAGCAAACTAAGTAAAATTATAGTGCCTTTTGTTCCAACATTGTACATTTAACAAAACAAAGCAATGAGGTTTTAAATTTCAGTTTAAATGTTATTAACCTACCAGTTGCTCCACAGAAGAATGATGAGGCAGTCTGTTTCAAAAAAGATTTACAGCCTTGGAAACCCAATGAGAGTTGCCATGAGTTGGAATCAACTCAATGGCAGTGAGTTTAGTTTTTTAAATGTTATGACTTTTCCAGTCCTTAGTTTGTTCATCTGCAAGCTGGGAAAGTAATACCTATTTTGGAATGGCTATTGAAAAGAGAAATAATTCTTGAAAATGTCTAGAACATAATGTTGTTTTTTTAGATACTGTCAAAATGGTCATAGCCACCCTATGTACTACTGAATGAAATACTCCCCAGTCCTATGCCATACTCACAATTGTTGCTGTTTGAGCTCATTGTTGCAGAGTCTTCTTTTTTACTGACCCTCTACTTTACCAAACATGATGTCCTTCTCCAGTGACTGATCTTTCCAGGTAACATTTCCAAAATAAGTGACACAAAGTCTTGCCATCCTCACTTCTAAGGAACATTCTGGCTATACATCTTCCAAGACAGATTTATTCATTTTTCTGGAAATCCTGGGCATATTTCATATTCTTAGCCAACTCCATAATTCAAATGAATCAAATTCTCTTCAGTCTTCTTTATTCATTATCCAACCTTCACATTCATGTAAGATAATTGAAAATACCATGACTTGGGTCAAACACAACTTAGATTTCAAAGTAACAATTTTGCTTTTTAACACTTTAAAGAAATATTTTGCAGCATATTGCCCAATGCAACACAACATTTGATTTCTCGACTGATGCTTCCATGGGCATTGATTGTTGGTCCAAGTGAAATGAAATCCTTGACAACTTCAATCTTTTCTCCATTTATCATGATGTTGTTTATTGGTCCAGTTGTGAAGATTTTTGTTTTCTTATGGTGAGATATAGTCCATACTGAAGGCTGTAGTCTTTGATCTTCATCCGTATGTGCTTTAAGACCTCTTCCTTTTTAGCAAGCAATGTTAAGTCATCTGCATATCAATAAAGACTGACATCAAGTTGGATCCAACTCATAGAGACCCCTCCTTGGGTTTTGAAGGTGGTGTCTCTATGGATGTAGATTGCTCAATCTTCCTTCTGAGGAGTGGCTGGTGGGTTTGAACTACCAGCCTTCTGTTAGTAATCAAATGCCTTAGGTACTACACCACCAGAACTCCTTAGCAGTTTGTTAATGAGTCTTCCTCTAATCCTGATATCACATTTTTCTTCATATAGTCCAGCTTCTTGGATTAATTTCTCAGCAAACAGAATGAATAAGCATTGGGAAAGACTACATCATTGACACACACCTGTCCTGATTTAAACAATTCAGTATCCCCTTGTTGTGTTCTAAATGACTGCCTCTTGGTCTATGTATAAATTCCACATGAGCACAATTAAATGTTCTGGAATTCCCATTCTTTGCAATGTTATCCATAATTTGCTGTGATCCACATAGTCAAATGCCATTGCATAGTCAATAAAACCCAGGTAAACAACTTTCCGGTATTCTCTGCTTTCAGCCAAGATCCTTCTGATATCAACAATGATATTCCTAGTTCCATATCCTCTTCTGAATATGGCTTGGATCTCTTGCAGTTTCCTGTTGATGAACTACTACAATCATTTTTTAATTATCTTCAACAACATTTTACTTGCATGTGGTATTAATGATGTGGTTCTATAATTTCCAAAATCTGTTGGATCATCTTTCTTTGGAATGGGCACAAATATGCATCTCTTTCAATCGCTTCAGAGCTCTGGTGATGTAGTACTTAAGGCATTTGACTGCTAACCAGAAGGTTGGCGGAAGGTTGGGCAATCTATTGCCATAGTGATACTGCCTTAGAAACCCAAGGAGGGGTCCCTATGAGTTGGATCCGACTGGATGGCAGTGAGGGCTTTTTTTTTCCAATCGCTTGGCTAGTCAGCTGTCTTCCAAAGTTCTCAGCAGCAAGGACTTGAAGTAACCTAGGGTTTCTTCAAACTCACTGCCATCGAGTTGGATCCGACTCATAGTGACCCCTCCTTGGGTTTCTGAAGTGATATAATTATGGAAGTAGATTGGCTAACCTTTCTTCAGAGGAGTAGCTAGTGGGTTTGAATCACCAGCATTCTGGTTAGCAGTCAAATGCCTTAGGCACTACTCCACCAGAACTGTCTTAAGCTTAAAGGTTTCTTAATAGTCATTAAAAAGACAGGAAGGAATGAGAGACCCAAATGTACGTTAAAAGATACTCTGAAACTTGCTCTTGAAAGTAGAATAGCTAAAATAAATGGAAAAGATGATGAAGTAAAAGAGCTGAACAGAATATTTCAAAGGGTGAGTCAAGAAGAGAAAGTAAAGTATTATAATGAACTGTGCAAAGACCTTTAGTTAGAAAAACAAAAGGGAAGAACATGCTCAGCATTTCTCAAAATGAAAGAACTGAAGAAAATTCTCAAGCCTCAAGCTGGAATATTGAAGGATTCTATGGGCAAAATATTGAACATTGCAGGAAGAATCAAAAGACAATGGAAGCAATACATGGAGTCACTGTAGCAAAAATAACTGGTAGAAGTTTAACCAGCTCAGGAGATAACATATGATAAAGCAGCAATTGTATTGAAGAAAGAAGTTCAAGCTTCATTGAAGGCACTGGTGAACAGACTCCAGGAATGATGAAATAGCAGTTGAAATGTTTCAACAAATGGATGAGGTGCTAGAGGAACTCTGGAATATAAAAAACATTCACTAAATAGTAGTATTGCCGCAATCAATCTTTATAATAAGTGCATTCATTTTCTCTTTTTGTTTCACAAACTACCATTAGCACAGTAACATAAATTAGCACCCAATTATTATCTCATACTTCTTTGCCGAAAGTTCAGACAAGGAGTGGCTAAGTGCTCACAAGTCTGTAATGTAAATGTTAGCTGAGCTACACTCTCATCAGGTGCCTGGAGTCCTCTGTCAAGTTCATGTGGTTGTAGCAGGTATGGGAATGAATTCCTCATTTTTTTTGCTGGATAGGGGTCATTCTTGGCAACTAGAGATCACCCACATCCCTTGACACATAGCTCCTCCAATTTCTAAGCCAGTAATGGAGAATCTGTTTTGTATCAAATCTCTCCCACAAGTCAAATCTCTTTTGCCAGGGAGGCTCTCACACCTTTCAAGGCCTCATATGATTAAATCAAGCTCACAAAGCATAATCTCCCTTTCTTAAAGGATTTGAGATTTTAATTACATCTGGAAAATCCCTTCTCAGCAGTATGTAGATTAGTTTGATGAAATAACTGTGGAAAGTTACACCAGGGGGTATTTATATACCAGGGGACAACAGTCTTCAAGGATATTTCACAATTCTTACCCCCAATAATCTTGATAGGCAAGTATTATCCAAGTTTTACCTTCGAGGAAACTAAGATTCAAAATTTTAATTGAGTAGCCCAAGTACATACTGCTGAAAATGTATCCTGCTAGAATATCACCAGGGAATATTGGCAATGTCTGGAGACAATTTTGGTTATCATAAATGGGAGAAAATGTAGAACTGTTAGCTGGCCCTGGGTAAAATACTATTAATAAACAAAAAGAAGAAAACACACTTTGGGGACCAGTGCAGTCTTTGCCAAAGATTATGCTTGTTCATGCCAGGGAATTCATTGAGAATGCAGCTGGAGTATAGTGCAAACAGTTCTCAGCCTAGCTCCTATATCCACAAATATATGGCAATGTCTCTGCAAATAAGAAGCATTTCAGTTAGTACAGGATTTCTCTAGATTGGCACCGTTGACATTTTAGCCCAGATACTTCCTTGGGCTATCCTATTCATTGTAGGATGTTTAGTGGCATCTTTGGCTTCTATCCACTAGAGGTCAATAGTGTCCCCCAGCCAAATTGTTTTGACAACCAAAAATTTTGCTTCTCCTAGTTGTTAGCTGCCTTCCAGTTGGCCCCTGACTCATAATAACTCCATGCACAATGGAGTGAAATGTTGCTGAATCCTATACCATCCCCACGATTAGTTATGGATCAAACTCTTTGTGATCCATAGTATTCTCAGTAGTTGATTTTTGGAAGTAAATCATCAAATCTCTCTTCCTAATTCTCTTAGTCTGGAATCTCTGTTGAAACCAATTCAGCATCATAAGGTCATGCCAGCATCCACTGATAAACAGGTATTAGCTGCTGAATGAAATGTATTGACAGGATTGAACTTGTGTCTCCTATAAGGAAGGAGAAAATTCTCCCACTAAAACACACTGAACCCTAGGTGAGGGACAAAAATATCACTCCCAGTAAAGAATCACTCCTTTAGAGGGAAGAAGCCAGCCCTCCCTCAACTCTTCTTCATTTTCCATTGACTTTAAGGCCTGAAGTCTAGAGTCAGAGCAGCCATCTTGGACCCACAATTTTGTACCCAAATGCTGTAGATGAAGAATCCAAAGCTTGTCAGAAATGCTCCCTAACACCAGACCTTGGACTGCTTATATCTAAACTGTAAAAAGCAATTGAAATGAACTTATTGTTTTGGTTACTTAGTGCCACTCTGACAGGAATATACCACAAATGGGATGGCTTTAACAAACAGGAGTTTATTCTCTTACAGTTTGGAGGCTTTAAGTCCAAGTTCAAAGTGCCAGGTTCTAAGGGCTGGGTGAAAGCCACTCAACTTTGGGCTTCAGCTCCACCTTCTCCCAGCCCACTGAAGCTGGAGGCTTTTCTTCAGTCAGATAGTTGCTGGCTGCTAAAGCTGATAAACCCAAGGTTGACAAATAAAAAGGCACAGTCCTAAATATTACCAAACAACATGGAAGGCCATTGATTCAAGTCCATTGAAAGTCCCAGACTGGCAGACCATTATTGCAAGTTGCAGAACAATGACTCAGTTATGTGCAGGGTTCAAGTGTGCCAAAAAACAAGAGACCAGTCCCAAACTGCTTCTTATTTACGGGAAACAGACCACATCCCTAAACTCAGCTGCTTGTGGTAGATCCCAC
>NW_006921776.1:2176408-2178007 GCF_000298275.1 Orycteropus afer afer
TGGCTGAAAGAACATGGGTAAACCAACAAAGGTTTTCAGTATCAGACATACACCTTCCATAAGAATTTCTCATGCAAAAAAAAAAAAAAAAAAAACAGAAAAACCTCTCCAAGAAAAAAAAATCTCTTCCAGACAGAAGGGCATACACAGAAAAATAAAAACAAACTCCATATATGGCAAATAGCAGGTAATAGGTTTTGAAGTTCAAGATTTATATGAAGACAACATGAGGGAGTCTAATCATTCCAAATCTAGATGTGGAGGACTCTTGTGAGATGAATCTGGAGACCTAGGGTGGTACAAATGGTTAAAGTGTTTGGCTGCTAACTGAAAGTTTGGAGGTTGGGCTCCAGCCAGAGGTGACTTAGAAGGCCTGGCAATCTATGTCCCAGAAATAAGCAACTGAATACCCCATGGAGCACAATTACATTTTAACACAGATAGGGTCGCTACTTGGAATTGACTTGATAGCAACTAAGTGTGAGATTCCATGATTGAGAAAAGCATGAACTACCTGATAAGAGGTATGGCACCTGATTAAAAAAAAAGAAGAAGAAGAAGAAGAAGAAGTGTGGCCCATAAGAGGTCATGGATCCTATATTGCCTCTATTAAAAAAAATCAAACCAAACACATTGCCAGGGAGTCAATTCCCACCCATAGTGACCCCAATTGGGTTTCCAAGGCTGTCAACTTTATGGATGTAGATTGCCCCATCTTCCTTCCACTGGGTGGCTGGTGGGTTTGACCTTCTGGTGAGCCCCCAAAATTCCTTCTAGACCATGCCACCAGAGTTCCTTTGCATCTGGTTCCTATTTGTAAAGGTGCCCTGGTGATGCAGTGGTTAAATTTTTGGCTGCTAATTGAAATGTCCACAGTTCAAATCCAGCAGCTGCTCTGCAAGAGACAGATGTGGCAGTATGCTTCCATAACGATTACAGCCTTGGAAACCTGAATGACATTGATGGAAACCTTACGGGGCAGTTCTGTTCTGTTTGATGATGTCACTATGAGTCAGAATTGATTCAATGGCAATGTTTGTTTTTTTTTTTTTTCCTTTCTTTTTTTAATGCATTTTATAGAAATATAATTTATATACATTGAAATACACAAAACTAAAGTGACATGGGTCAATGCATTATTTATTTATTTATTTATTTTTTGCAGTGTTCCCTTCCACACCTGGCAACTGACAAAGTTTACTTCCATAAATAAACCTTTCTTGGACCCTCCACAACAACAAACTGATATTATATTTGTCTTCTGTGGTTGACTTCTTTCACTCAGCATAATGTCCTCCAAGTTCATCCATATTATGTGGTGTTTTGCAGATTCTACATTATTCTTTAGTACTGCATAGCATTCCATTATGTGTATATACCATTGTTTGGTCATCCACTCTTCTGCTATAAATCTTAGTGATAAGTCCCTTGCTAGACAGGTAATTATTAGCAAATATGAATTTGTTGCTGTCATTTTTGTTATGTGCTTTTTTGTGGTGTCAATTTCTTTGTTCCATATAATTTTCTATGCTGAGCTCATTTTGTTTATGAATCATGTTATCACTCCCTTCACTGCTATTGTTTTAGTATTTGCTGAAT
>NW_006921776.1:2183612-2207158 GCF_000298275.1 Orycteropus afer afer
GTTGATTGCCAGTCTCATCATGGGGAATAACTACCACCAGCTGCCCAGCCACTCAACCAGGCCCAGCCAAGTTGACACACAACCTTAACTATCACATTTAAATCTTATTTAAGCTACTGTTTCCCATGCTTCTCTTTTGCTGCAGCTGTAGTTTTATTCCTAACTAAAGCACATTTTCTAGGAAAGCCATGTTTGTAGAACCCACAGTTACACATATTACCTGTTACCTTAATAACTTGTAGCTCCTTTTCCTTTTTGTTATCCAGAACATTATCCTTACAATATAGTCTGTCCCCAAAGAGGCAATACTTACAATGAGAAGCTGTGCTTGATTCTTCAGTAAATACATACTTTGTTTGACCGTGTGCTAACAACCCAAATGGAGGTTTCCGTTGTAAACATTTGTTTCACAAGCAAACACATCCAAATTGAAATGTTTCTTTTCATTGTTGCAGTGAAATATCCATTTGCTTTCAGGCCGGTAGGGACTGCTGAATGGTTTTGTAAATGTTTGCATAGCCTGCTGGCCACTCCAGGCCCATCTCTTCCCCTCTGCTCAGGATGTCCTAATGGCCAGAAACTCCTGTGAGACTAGCCCAGGAGGTCAGTAGTTGCCTGATGGAAGTGATAGCCAAAATGGTTCTGCATTTAAAGCAGTTAAGACTGAGCTTTCCTTATCAGAACAACTGTTCATTCCAGTGAGTAGATTACTTTCTTTAGTTATATTGTTGTTGTTGTTAGGTGCCGTGGAGTCATCTCCAACTCATAGTGACCCTACGCACAACAGAAGGAAACACTGCCTGGTCCTACGCCAGCTCTGCAATCCCTGCTATACTTGAGTCCATTGTGCCAGCCACCATAGCAATCCATCTTGTTGAGGGTCTTCCCCTCTTTTGTCAACCCTCCACCTTACCAAGCATGACATCCTTCTCCAGGGAATGGTCCCTTCTGAAAACATGACCAAAGTAGATGAGATGAAGTCTGGTCATTCTCACTTCCAAGGATCATTCCAGCTGCACTTCCTCAAGGACAGATTTGTTAGTTCTTTTAGAAGTCTATGGTAATTTTAGCATTCTTCTCTAGCATCACATCTCAAATACATCAATTCTCCTTCAGTCTTCTTTATTAATTATCCAGCTCTCACATGCATGACACAATTGAAAATATCATGGCTTGTGTCAAGCGCACCTTATTTTTCAAGGAGACATCTTTGCTCCTCAGCACTTCGAAGAGGTCATTTGCAGCTGACTTACCTAGTGCTATTTGTCATCTGACGTCCTGACTGCTGCCTCCATTGTTTTTGATTGTAGAACCAAGCAATGTGAAGTCTTTGACAACCTCAATCTTTTCTCCATTCATTGTGATGCTGCTTACAGATCCAATTGTGAGAATGTTTGTTTTCTTTATATTGAGATGTAATCCATACTGCAGACTGTAGTCTTCAATCTTCATCATTAAGTGCTTCAAGTCATCCTCACTTTCAGCAAGCAAAGTTGTGTCATCAGCATATCACAGGTTGTTAATGAACCTTCCTCCGATCCTGATGCCATGTTCTTCATATAATCCAGTTTCTCAGATTATTTGCTCAGCATATAGACTGAATAAGTATGGTGAAAGGATACAACCCTGACACACTCCCTTCTTGATTTTAAACCATATAGTGTCCCCTTGTTCGGTTCAAATGACAGCCTCCTGGTCTATGTACAGGTTCCTCATGAGTACTATTAAGTGTTCTGGAATTCCCAGTCTTCTCAATGTTATCCATAATTTGTTATAATCTGCACAATCAAATGCTTTTGCATAGTCAATAAAACACAAGTAAACATCTTTCTGGTATTCTTTGCTTTAAGTCAAGATCCATCTGACATCAGCTATGATATCCCTTGTTCCACATCTTCTTCTGAATCCAACCTGCACCTCTGGAAGTTCTCTGTCAATATACTGCTGCACTCATTTTTTAATAATCTTCAGTAAGATTTTACTTGTGTGTAATATTAATGGTATTTTTCAATAATTTCCACATTCTGTGGGATCACTTCTCTTTGGAATGGGCACAAATACAGATCTCTTCCAGTCAGTTGGCAAGGTAGCTGTCTTCCAGATGTCTTGGTATAAGCAAATGAGTACCTCCAGTAGGGCATCTGTTTGTTGAAACATCTCAATGAATATTCAGTCAATTCCTGGAGCCTTGTTCTTCACCAATTCCCTCAGTGCAGCTTCAACTTCCTCCTTCAATACCATTGGTTCTTGATCATATGCTACCTCCTAAAAGGGATGAACATTGACCAGTTCTTTTTGGTACAGTGACTCTGTGTATTCCTTCTATCTTCTTTTGATGCTTCCTGCATTATTCAATATTTTGCCCATAGAATCTTTCAATATTGCAACTTGAGGTTTAAATTTTTACCTCAGTTCTTTCAGCTTGAAAAATGCTGAGTGTGTTCTTCCATTTTGGTTCTCTAACTCCAGGTCTTTGCACATTTCATTGTCTGCTCGAAATGCTCTTCTGTCATCCATTTTGGTCTTCTTTTCCTTTCATTTTTTGTTCAGCCTGTCTGCCCATCTATCCAACATATACCCATGTTTGCCTTCACTGGCAACGCAGTACTATATGTGCAAAAGGGTTCATCTTTGTTGTCTGTACCTCCCATGTACCTCTCTATGTCTTCCTCTTCCTCAATGCCACCATGTTGATCACTCACATTTGGTACATTGCCTTTTTCTTCACCCAAATTAATACTTAGCTCTACCTAACAGTGTTCCCTACCATACCCTCAAAACCAAAAAAACCCAACAAAAAAATTTGGTAACCCAGCAAAAAAATTTCCTTCCATAGATAAACCTTTCCTTGACTTTTACAATAACGGACTAATACAATATTTGTCCTTCTGTGACTGACTTATTTCACTTGGCATAATGTCCTCCAAGTCCATCCACATTATGTGGTGTTTTGCAGATTCTACGTTATTCCTTAGGGTTGCATACTATTCCATTGTGTGTTTATACCAAAGTTTGGTTATCCATTGTTCTGTTGATGGGCACTTAGGTTATTTCCATATTTTTGCTATTGCAAATAGTGCTGCAATGAACATGAGTATGCATATGTCTGTTCTTGTCATGGCTCTCACTTCTTTAGGGTATATACCTAGTAATGGAATGGCTGGATCAAATGGTATTTCTAATTCCAACTTTTTAAGGAATCGCCATACTGCATTCCATAGTGGACTATTTTACAGTCTCACTGGCAATGTACGAGAGTCCCAATCTCTCCACATCCTCGCCAGCAATTGTTATTTTCTCTCTTGTTGAACTTTGCTACTAGTGCTGGGCAAGATGGTATCTCATTGTTGTTTTGATTTGCATCTCTCTAATCACTAATGATCGTGAGCATTTCTTCATATGTTTGTTGGCCACCTGAATATTCTCCTTGGTGAAGTGTCTATTCATGTCTTCTGCCTATTTTTTAAATTGGATTATTTGTCTTTTTGTTATTGAGGTGTTGGAATTTTCTGTAAATTCTAGAGATAAGTCCCTTGTCAGATATGTAATTGCCAAATATTCTTTTGCAATCTGTAGGTTCTCTTTTGACTCTTTTGAAGAAGTCATTGGAAGCACATGAAAATTCAATTTTTAGAGGGTCCCACTCATTTAGTTTCTCTGCTGCTGTTTGTGTATTTTGGGTTATGCTTGATAGTCTATTTATGCCATATATTAGGGCCCCTAAATTTGCCCTTAGGAACTTTAAAGTTTTAGGTTTCACATTTAAGCCTTTGATCCATCTGGAGTTAGTTTTTATGTTCAAGGGCAAGTTTCAGAGTCTCTTCTGACATCCATTTTGGTCTTTTCTTCTTTTCTCATCTTTTTAATGACTTCTTACTTTCTTCATGGATAATATTTTTGATGTCATCTCACAATTCTTCTGGTTTCTGGTCATTGGTGTTTAATGCATCAAATCTATGCCTTAGATGGTCTCTAAAGTTAGGAGGTATATATTCCAGATCATATAGTGACTCTCATGGACTTGTTTTAATTGTCTTCAACTTCAAGTTGGACTTGTATATAAGTAACTGATGGTCTGTTCCACAATCAGCTCCTGGCCTTGTTTTGGCTGAAGATACTGAGATTTTCCATCACGTCTTGCCACAAATGGATAAATCTGATTCCTGTGTACTCCATCTGGTGAAGTCCATGTGTATAGCCACCGCTTGTGTTGTTGAAAAAATGTATTTGCAATGAATAAGTGGTTGGTCTTGCAAAATTCTATCCTGTGATCTCCAGCATTATTTCTGTCACCAAGACCAAATTTTCCAAGTACCAGTGATTCTTCTTCATTTCCAACTTTTGCATTCCAGGCACCAGTGATAATTAACACATCTTGATTGCATGTTCAGTCAATTTCAGACTACAGAATTTGATAAAAATTTTCAGTTTCCTCATCTTTGGCTTTGGTGGTTGGTGCATAAATTTGAATAATAGTCATATTAACTGGTCTTCTTTGTAGGCATTTGGATATTATCCTATCACTGACAGCATTGTACTTCAGGACAGATCTTGAAACATCCTTTGTGATGATGAATGCCACAGCATTCCTCTTCAATTTGTCATTCCTAGTTTAGTAGATCGTATGGTTATCTGATAGTGTAGTGTCTAAGGCACTTGCCTGATAACCAGAAGGCTGACAGTTCAAACCCACCAGCCACTCCTCAGAAGGAAAGTTGAACAATCTACTTGCATAGTGATACCACCTTGGAAACCCAAGGAGGGGTCACCATGAGTCTGGTCTGACTAGACAGCACATAACAACAACAACAATAACAAAATGATTATCTGATTCCAAATGGTCAAAAACAGTCCATTTCAGCTCACTAATGTCTAGGATATCAATCTATGCATTCTTTTTCATTTTTGACAACTTCCAGTTTTCCTAGATTCATACTGTGTACATTCTATGTTTCTATTATTAATGGATGTTTGCAGCTGTTTCTCCTCAATTTGAATCATGCCACATCAGCAAATGGAGGTCTTGAAAGTTTTGCTTTATCCAGATCAGTAAGGTTGGTCCTACTTTTATGATGCAGCTCTTTCGTAGTCATGTTTTGAAAGCCTTCTGACCTAAGGGGCTTGTTCTCCTGCACTATGTCGGATAATGTTTCTGAGCTATTCATAACATTGTGCAGTAATGTATTTGACAATGTTTCTTTACTATTCATAGGTTTTCCCTGGCCAATTCTTTGAGAAGTGCATGGCCTCTTCCTTCTTCCTAGTCTATCTCAGTCTATAAGCTGCTTTGAAATCTGTGTACCATATGCCACACTGTTGGCACTTAAAACACAGGTGGCACAGCCTCAAGCATCACAGCAACACACAAGCCACAATAGTATGACAAACTGACTGACAAGTTTGTCTCGCTTAGCTGTTTGAAACCTCTCCACCTCCCATTACCTGGATCCCTGGCATTGCTCTGCTCTGTCATCCCCTCTGGCTTCTCTTTTCCCCACTTTCCTGTCTGGTGGGGTTGGGGCCTGAGTCCCTCCCCTTAACTGGATGGCTGGCTCCTTCTCTACTCTGTTGTCCCCTCTGACTTCTCTTGGAAAGACTTGGACAATTTACCTAAATTTCATGCACCTCAGAATAGATAGATGAAGTGCAGTTGTAAAATTAAATTATATTTAGGTGTCAGTCACATAGTGCAGTCCTAACTATTAGACATATGTCTTAAGTACTTGAACAGTACCAATCAGATCATATTTGTATTGGTTATTTGTATTGGTTATATTATATATAAAATGTGTTAATTATGAAAAGATATTCACCAATAGTTTATTAAATGGTAGTCATTTTAAGAAACTACCTTCATATCACATGCTGGAGATCAATCTCCTGCTTTAACAATCAAAATTATTTTTAATATTGATTTTTAAATAAATATGAAAACAACATACTAAATGATTTATACAAATTATGTCTATTGAAATTTGACACTGGACAAGCACATGCCCAGAACATGTTTAAATGCCTTCTTCTCCATCTATTGAAACACTAACCATTCTCCAAAGCTGTGTCCTTCTTCTTTCTCAAACAACCACAAGCCTCAAAATTCCAACTAGCTGATTAGCTTTCTAAGGAAGAAAGTGGCCCTGACTGTGTGTCTAACACTGTCCTATTGCTCTGAGAACATCTGATTGAATAAAGGTATGTTGTGATAGTCAAAAGCAAACCTAAATAAGAGGGTGAACAACTTCCACTAAAGCAGAGTCTTTTGGAGGATATTGAAAAACTAATCAAAGAGAAGCCTCTCTTTAGTAAAGAACAAATGCAAGATGTCAAGTCATTCAAGGTCAAGGTATCATGTTCTGCATACGCTTGCTAGACATCCCCTTTGTGAAGGCATTGGGGATCCTCCAAATGAAGCCATCACTGAAGAAAATGCATCCTCTGTTGTCCCACCTCACAGTCCCCTGTAATAAATTGAGTGTAATAAGTGGCTAAAAAGCCCTAATTACCAAGGGAGAATCTCTCTTCATTGAAAATATACACAAATAAATATTTTCATGTGCATTATAGTGTTTGTCTTAATCTACCTTGCATCTAACTTGAAAAAGAAAATCAGAAGTTTAGAAAATTCCCAAATACAAGTTAAGATGTGTTCATTGTTTACTGTAGGGCAGGCCTCAAATTTGTTTTATCATTTAACCTTAACAACACAATGAAGGAGACAGGATCATTATACTCATTTAACAGATGAAGAAACCAATATGTGCAAAAGATCTCTGTGTGTGTATTTTTAACTTAGATTGTTTTGTTAGGTGCTATTGAGTCAGCTCCAACTCATAGCAATCCTATATACAAAAGACATAAACACTGCCTGGTCCTACACCATCCTCACAATCCTTGTCATACTTGAGCCCATCATTGTAGCCACTGTGTCAATTCATCTTGTTGAGCGTCTTCCCCTTTTTTGCTGACCCTCTCTATTCTACCCGGAATGATTTCTTTCTTCAGGGACTGGTCCCGTCTGATAACATGACCAAAGTATGAGAAATGAAGGCTGGCCATTGTTGCTTCTAAAGAACATTCTGGCTGTATTTCCTCCAAGACAGAGTTCTTCATTCTTCTAGAAGTCCATGGTATCTTCAATATTCTTTGCCAACACCACAATTCAAAAACATCAGTTTTTCTGGGATCTTCCTTATTCACTGCCTAGCAATTACATGCATATGAGGCTATTGAAAATACTAATGCTTTGGTCAGGCACAACCTAGTCTTCAAAGTGACATCTTTGTCCTTAAACACTTTAAAGAAGTCTTTTGTAGCAGATTTGCCCAGTGCAAGTCATCATTTCATTTCTTGACTGCTGCTTCCATGGACCTTGATTATGTATCCAAGTCAAATGAAAACCTTGACAACTTCAATCTTTTTTCCATTTATCAAGATATTGCTTATTGGTCAATTTGTCAGGATTTTTGTTTTCTTTATTCTGAGGTGTAATCCATACTGCAAGTTATAATCTTTGATCAGTAAGTGTTTCAAGTACTCTATGCATTCAGCAAACAAGGTTTTGTCATCTGCATACTGCAGGTTGTTAATGGGTCTTCCTCTGATCCTAATGCCATGTTCTTCATATAAACCATGTTCTCTGTTTCTTTGTTCAGCATTCAGATTGTATAAGCATGGTGAAATGATACAACCCTGACACACGCCTTTCCTGATTTTAAACCACAGAGCATCCTTTTGTTCTGTTTGAACAACTGCCTCTTGTTCTTTGTGTAGGTTCCTCATAAGTACAATTAAATGTTCTGGAATCCCCATTCTTCACAATGTTATCTATAAGTTGTTATGATCCACACAGTCAAATGCATTTGCATAGTCAATAAAACACAGGCAAACATCTTTCTGGTACTCTTTGCTTTCAGTCAAGAGCCATCTGACATCAGCAATGATATTCCTCATTCCATATCCTCTTCTGAATCCAGCTCGAATTTCTTGTAGTTCTCTCTTGATGCACTGCTGTGATTATTTTTGAATCATCTTTAGCAAAATTTTACTTGCATATGATATTAATAGGAGCTCTGGTAGCATAGTGGCTAAGGCACTTGACTGCTCACCAGATGGCTGGCGGTTCAAACCCATCAGCCACTCCTCAGAAGGAAGGTTGGGCAATCCTACTTCCGTAGTGATACTGCCTCGGAAACCCAAGGAGGGGTCGCTATGAGTCAGGGCTGACTCGACGGCACATAACAACAACAACAACATGGTATTAATGACATAAGCCTGGGTAATCTTAGTAAAATAAATAACAGTAATGTTTTAACAGTAAATTTTAAAATATGCTACGTGAGATGTAGTGAATTACTTAAAATGGCCCTTCTAGCCATATTAAGTATGGTCTTTGTGACTGCCAAAAGATGACTGAGTGGATCCATGAAAATATGTGGTGTTTGTGGCCTACCAAGGACATTGAGTAGCTTGCTAATAATGTAAATAAGGTGATCAGTTTTGCCATCTTTCAAGGCTTATTACAAGCATCCCAGAAGCAGAAAGAGGAGCTATCACTGTCATTGAGAAAGAATAGCCTGGAGTGGAATGTGTCCTTGGACCTGAGATCCCTGTGCGGAGATGATAAGAAGCAATAGCAGAGAAACAACAGCAGCAGAGGTAACAGAACCAAAAGACCAACATGAGATAGAGTGGTGGGCTTACTGGCCCATGGAGTGAGAAAGCTGAGGAGGCTTGCTGGAGGAGTGGAGTGCCTCTCTGGTAACCTAACTGTAGAGCTAAAAGAACTTTGTAACACTTGCCCAAGCAGGGCAGAGGTCAAGTGGCTTCAGGGATGAGAAGCTGAGGCCAGAAAAAAGTATGCCTGTACCAAAGCTGAGAATAAACTGTCTTGATTGAAAAACTATATCCTGAGTTGTATCTGATTCTGAATTGTAAACTGTCCATTCCCTAAGAAACCTCATAATCATAAATATTGCCTGTAAGTTCTGTGTGGCCATTGCAATGAATTATGAAATCCAGCAGAGAAGTAGAGAGTAATATTGGAAGGAGCGGTTGGTGTCAGAATTGGTAAAAATGTTGTAAGGTGCCAGCATCTCTGACCACCTCTTAAGAATGAACTTTGGGCTGTTGATGCTGATGGTAATTCTCTCTCCCTTGTGAAGTTAGATCTCTGTTCTTACCTTACTTAGAATGTCCAAGGGGAGCTAACTTACTTAGAGATGTGTCCCTTTCATCTCAGTAAACTCTGAGAGCATGTATGGCATAGTGAAAACACAGAAGCTCTATCAATACACATACATGTGTTTGGACTTTACATCTTGGCTCTGCAACTTGTTAACTGTAAATACTTGGACAAGTTACCTAAATTTCATGCACCTCAGAATAGAAAGATGGAGTACAGTTGTAAAAATTAAATGATATTTAAGGTGTTAGTCATATAGTGCAGGCCTAGCTGTTAGACATGTGTCCTAAGTACTTGAACAGTGCAGACCAGATCATATTTGCATTTGTACTCTTGGGTGGTACAAATGAATAATGTGACCAGATGCTAATCAAAAAGTTGGAAGTTCAAGTCCACACAGAAGTACACTGGAAAAAAAGGCTTGGTAATCTACTTCTGAAAAATCAGCCATTGAAATCCTTCTGGAACACAGTTCTACTCAGACAAACATACGGTCACTGGGAACTACAATTCACTTGATGACAGCTTGTTACTGCTTATGGTGTTTAGCATGACTGATTCCTAAGTTCAGTGAGTGCTTGATTAATCTTCATTTGAGATCAATCATAAAGTTTAAGAAATTTTCCACAATCCTTATTGTCTCGAATCTAAAGTTCTAAAATCCTACTCCTGGTTATAGATTTTCCCTATTTTCTGATTAGTTGGAAGTTTTCTGATAATGATATTCTTTGTGTCAGGATTTCACCTGCATATTTCTTCTTTTGTATTAGCTCAATCCAGAAGAACAAAACAAATTAAACAAATGACAGAAGATGAATCCCGTGATTTGTATCTCTTAGTTGCTCTCATGTTCTGATTCCCCAACTTCATATTTCTAAAGTTGTTATTTGGTGATAGTTTTGAACTGATATCTTTTTACTCTATAACATAATGGTGTGATCTCCATCCACATTTATGCAAAGGAGAAAAAAATGATATATTCAGCCTTGGAAAGATGTTCAATTATTTTTATTGTGTTTCCTGAATGAACATGTTATTCTTAATGGATCTGGCATTTCAAACAGTTCAAAGAAAAAAATGTAAATGCAGATAGTCAATTTGTGATTCTTTTACCTCTGGCATCACTGAATGAAAGGTGATATAGCTTAACATTATTATGCTTAGCTTAGCTTTGAAAATTAGGGGGAAGATTCTAATCTTTCTGTACTGACAGTCAGTGGGGCAATCACTCTAGACCTCTTTTATAATAGAAGGGAGGTGTGGCAGGACATGATCAAGGTTGAGTAAGTCTCCTGCACAAAGAATTAAAATGTAAACTGAATATCTTAAAAAGAAAGACATAGATACATATGTGTGCATCTGTAGACATATGTATATATAGGTACGCATCTCTTAAGAGCTGTTTGGGCAATGTTCAACTACATATACATCAGTGGTCCCATAAGTTTATTTCTTTTATTTTTTTTTAAGGGAAAATAATTCTCCTTTTATTATTTTTCCCATTTGTTGTTGTTGTTATGTGCTTTCAAGTCGGGCCCAACTCATAGCAACCCCTCCTTGGGTTTCTGAGGTGGTATCACTATGGAAGTAGATTGCCTAACCTTCCTTCCAAGGAGTGGCTGGTGGGTTTGAACCACCAGCCTTCTGGTTAGTAGTCAAATGCCTTAGGCACTATGCTACCAGAGCTCCTTATTTTTCCCTAGTAGTTTTAAAGACCATAAACCCCACAGTGAAGAAGCAGAGGGGCTCCAGGATACATCACAATATCTGTAGTGCTTCCTCCTCAGCCTTCTCCTTCCCCTCTTCCTGGCTTCATTCATCCGCCCAGCAGTCTTGGAGCTGTTCTATCCCAGTGCTGCACAACACCTGCCATGGCTCCTCTGCTCCTGCCATAGGCAGTGGAGGCACTGGCAGGGCCCAGGATGCTGGGGACTCCCAGTTTTGGATGGCCACAGCCACACTGGCACATGGTCAGTAAGCAGCCAAACCAACAGGGAGACAGATGCCAGAGTCTCCACTGCAGCTGTGCTCTCACCATTGTACACCTAGTCCTTGCAGCCACCTCTCTGTGCCACTATCCCCCTGCTGAGTCTGTGCCAGATGTACTCCAAGTCCCATCAACACATCCTCTGCCCTGCCCAGCACATGCCTGGAAAGGCCAGACTCCTATGTCCAGTGGATACAGCTTTTGGGCTTTGTCCAGAAGGTTCCCATAAGATTTTAATATAATAGGCTCTACAGGCATTTATCTACAGATTGTACAAGGATTGTCTATATATGATATGGTGTTCATAGAACATTCAAACAGCATAACAACTGATTTCACAGAATGTATCATGGATATTAATTGATGCATACCTGTACATGTTTCTGTGTGCTTTATTTATATTTCCATATAAATTATATGGGAAGTTATGGAGACTTCCATGTCCAAATACCTTGCAGGATTGATTTACTGGGTTAAAAGGCTTGGAACCATAGTTTCATGGGATAACTCAGTCAATTAATATAACACGTTGTTGTTGTTGTTGTTATTTGCCATCGAGTTGGACAGGACTCACAGAGACATCTCTTTGGGATTCTGAGGCAGGATCACTATGGAAGTAGATTGCCCAACCTTTCTTCTGAGGAGTGGCTGGTGGGTTTGAACCTCCAGCCTTCTGGTTAGCAGTCAAGTGACTTAGGCACCACACTACCAGAGCTCCTTAATATAATATAGTTCATAAATACAGCATTCTCTTTCTTAGTTTGTGCGTAACACCTGGAGTCTTAAAAGCTGGCAAGTGGCCATCTGAGATACAAGCATTGATCTCTACTCCTCTGGAATAAAAGAAATGAAGGAGACCAAAGAGTCAAAGAAGAAGCTAGTCCACAAAACAAATAGCTCACACAAACTACAGCTTTATCTACCCTGAGATCAAAAGGTCTAGATGGAGGCTGGCTATCACTACCAACCATCCTTACCAGGGACGCATTAGAAGGTCCTGGATAGAATGGGAGAGAAAATTATAACAAAGCTCAAATTCTTACAAACGGCCAGACTTACTGGACCAGTTAAGATGAAAGGAACCTCCAAGATTATCACATTAAGATACCCTTTGGATTTGGAACTGAAGCCACTCCCAGAAGTTACCTTTTATCCAAATAATAGATCGGCTTATAAAATAAACAGTATCATCCATGAGTATTGTATTCCCTTAAATAATCAAGCATGTGAGAGCAAAGGTCAACATTTACCCTAAAGCAAAGAGGAGAAAGCAAGGAAGAGTAGGGAAGCTAGATTAACAGAAACAGAACAAAACAATGAAAATTATGAGAATACTGACACATTATGAAAAGCTGTAACCAATATTATGGAATAATTTTTATACAGATTGTTAAACAGGACCAAATTTGCTGTGTAAACTTTCACCTAAAACACAATGCAGTATGTTATTATTGCTGTTGTTATGTGCCATCGAGTCAGAATCGAGTCATAGCAACTCCTTCTTGGGTTTCCGAGGCAGTATCACTACTGAAGTAGATTGCCCAATCTTCTTTCTAAGGAGTGACTGGTGCGTTTGAACCACCAGCCTTCTGGTTAGCAATCAAGTGCCTTAGGCACTACGCTACCAGAGCTCCCCAATGCAATATAATGTGTGTGTGCGTGTGTGTGTGTATGTGTGTGTGTGTGTGTATTTAACAAAAAGAAAGGCTTTGAGATATGGATTGAATTTTGTCCCCCAAAATTATGTGTTGTAGTTAAAGCATTTGGCTGTTAACCAAAAGCTTTGTGGGGTGAACCCACCAGCCACTCCACAGAGGAAAGATGTGGAAGTCTACTTTTGTAAAGATTTACATCCTTGAAATCCAAACGCGGGTCACTATGAATCTGGATTTACTCGATGGCTGTGAGTTTGTTTTCTTTTAAGGCATGTAGTATGGAGCCCTGGTGGCACAGTGGTTAAGAGCTCAGCTGCTAAACAAATAGTGGTTTGAAATGACTACCTTCTCTATTGGAGAAAGATACAGCAGTTTGCTTTGGTAAAGATTCCAGCCTTGGAAACCCTGTGAGGCAGTTTTACTCCATCTTTAGGGTCTCTGTGAGTGGAAATCAACTCAATGAGAACAGATTTTGTTGTTGTTGTTGTTGTTATGACTGTAGTTATAATTCCATTTGAAAATAGGTTGTCTTTTCATGTTAATGAGGCAAAAACCTTCCTCCTAAGGCTACATACAGAGAAAGTCTTCCCCTAGAGCTAATGTCTTAGCCATCTAGTGCTGCTGTAACCGAAATACAACATTTATTCTCCCACAGTTTAAAAGACTACAAGCCTAAATTCAGAGTGCTGGCTCTAGAGGAAGGCTTTCTCTCTTTGTAGGCTCTGGAGGAATGTGCTTGTCTCCTTTCAATATCTGTGGGCCCCACAATCCTTGGAGATACATTTGTCTTGGTATCAATATTCCCCTGGGCTTAGGAAGTTCCCAGTTCAAGGATCTTGGGTCCAAATGACATTCTCCACTCCTGGTCATTCTTTCTTGGTGGTACTCAGGTCCCTGTGATCTCTGCTTGGTTGTCTAAGCTCTTTTCTATCTTCAAAGAGATTTATTGACTCAAGATACAAGCTAATCCTGTTGCTTGCAGCTGCTTCATTAACATGCTCTTGTTAGGTGCTGTCCAGTCATTTCCAACTCATAGTGACCCTAAGTGCAATGGAACAAAACTCTACTTGGTCCTCATTAATATAACTGCCTCTAATCCTGCCTCATCACAGAGGTTAGTATTTACAACACATAGGATAAAAGTTTACAATTATATCAGATGATAAAATTGAGGATAAATATATAATGCTGAGAACCATGGCCTAGCCAATTTGACACATTTTGGGAGACATAATTAAGTCTATAATGCCAACACCCTGAATTTGGACTTATAACCTCCCGTGCAGTGAAAAATGAATTTCTGTTTGTTAAAGCCACCCAGTTGGGAATTTCTGTTATAGCAGCAATAGAGAACTAAGACATATACCCCCTCCTGCTAGTGTTATGTTAATTTTATATGGGGTAGATGTAAGAAAATGCGTTAACATATTGGCTAAAAAGAGATGCTTTGGAACAGAAATCTGTGGATCAGAATCTCAGCATAGACACTTGACAGCTATTTGGCCTTCTGAGAGTTACTTATTCTCTCTACTCCTAAGTTTTCTAACCTATGAAATAGAGATATTAATACACCTACTTACAGAGCTTTTATGAGTATTAAGTGAACTAATACACAAAAAACAGAACAATATATGGCATGTCATAAGCATATAATAAATATTTGCTATTGTTTCCCTGAAACTGATAACATTACAAATACGTTATTTTGGCATTATTTTCAAATTTGAAATGTCTGATGTTTTACATATCCAAGATGTTGGTTGTTTGAGGTATTGAAACAAACATTTGTAACTGAGAGTTTTGAATCTTAGAAAGGTTCACAGGGTGGAAGGAAGTTGCTTAATACATAACTACAGAAGGATAAGGAATACCTTAGTGGTACAAATGATTAAGTAATTGACTACTAACTGCAAGTTTGGTAGTTCCAGTCTACCCATAGTCTCTTTGGATATCTGCTACTGAAAGGCCCCAGGGTATGGTAATAGTTTCTCATATATAGGATTGCAAAGAAGATTAAATAAAATAGCATATGTAAAACAGTTAGACCAGGAAAGCCAGGGCAGGGTATACAATAAGTATGATAAAGGATATTATTATATTTTAACTCACTCAATCACACTAAATAATGAGGTAGTGAAGTTTCAAGCAGTTGCCTCAGATCACAAAGTCAAGAGAATATTGAGAAGAAGATTTAAATACAGATATTTAAAGTTCTACTTGAAAAACCAGGCATCAGGATTGGAGGAAGAATCACTAACAACCTGAAATATGCTGATGATACAACTTTGCTTGCTGAAAGTGAGGATGACCTGAGGCACTTTCTGATGAAGACTGAAGAACCCAGTCTGCCATATGGATTACATCTCAATATAAAGAAAACAAAAATCCTCACAACTGGACCAATATGCAGCATCACGATAAATGGAGAAAAGATTGAGATTGTCAAAGAATTCATGTTGGTTGGTTCTACAATCGACTCCAATGGAAGCAACAGTCAGGACATTAGACGACGTGTAGCACTGGGCAGGTCAGCTGTGAAGGAACTGTTTCAAGTGCTGAGGAGCAAGGATGTCTCCTTGAGGACTAAGGTGCGCCTGACACAGGCCATGATATTTCCAATCACCTCATATGCATGTGAGAGCTGGACAATGAATAAGGAAGACTGAAGAAGACTTTTGAGTTGTGGTGCTGGTGAAGAATGCTGAAAGTACCATGGTCTGCTAAAAGAACTAACAAATCTGTCCTGGAGGAAGTGCAGCCAAGATGCTCCTTGGAAGCAAGAATGGCCAGACATTGTCTCACCTACTTTGGTCATGTTGTTAGAGGGGACTATTCTCTGGAGAAGGATGTCATGCTTGGTAAGGTGGAGGGTTGACAAAAGAGGGGAAGGCCTTCAATGAGTTGGATTGACATGGTGTCTGTGAAAATGGCCTCAAGTATAGCAAGAATCATGGAGTGACGCGGGATCGGGTGGTGTTTCGTTCTGTTGTGCATGGGGTCACTATGAGTCAGAAACGACTCAATGGCACCTAACAACAACAACAATGTTCTACCTAATGTTCTATTATTGCCATTGGTACAACACTCAGAGATCCTTGCAATGACTGAGTGAGCAATTCTATGGCTATCTGATTAATCTATTAAATCATAACCAACGTTTTTTTCTCCTTTTCTCTTTCTCTCTCTCTCTCTCTCTCTCTTTATTTCCTTCTTAATTATCCTGCCCAAAATGATAAGAATATAAATGTAGATTACGATAACACTAGTGTTGTGATGGGTAGGATTTTATCTCTATCTCACAAAGCCCTAAAGGAGAACAGTACAGGATTGTTAGGGAAACTCTACCATCCTGAACATGTGGTTTTCAAAGTTGCTCCAGATATCATTATTTCCCAGTCATTAGGAAGAAAGGAAAAAGGAAAGTCAACATCAAGTACATTTAAAGAGATAAAAAGTAGAAATATATACTGATCAGAAAAACCAAACCTAGCTGCAAGAGAGTCTGTCTGAGAAATATAGTCTGTAGATTTTATTACTAAATAATGAAGCACAGAAAAAATAGAGATGAAGGCAGTTTCAGGCTCATTCACAGAAACACAGTAAGTGTAGTTACATGATAAAGGTCTCTTTATATTTTACATTTGTATCTATCTAATGACTGAGAGAAGAAATATGATGGCTTTTATGGCAAGGACTTGTCATGGATGTTTATCATTGATACCTTTATGATAGTAGTACCTTTCTTCTATTATAATATAATATAATATTATTATATTATATTTTTCAGTGATACCTATGTGAGCAGTGCCACTAGAATTGTGCAAGGCAGCAACACTGGTAGACTTTTCTTGTGTTTGTTTGTTTGTTTTATTGGAATTGTACTTTATTCCCACTCCCTCAAGTCAAACTGAGTGATACTACATAAAATAACTTGATGAAACACACCAATGCCTTTTTTTTTTCCCCCTAAGGTGAGGGTGGTATTTAGATGTGGATTATCTTTATGAGAATCCACAAGAGAAATTTCTAGACCACAATGATGATGAAATCTTATTTTGACATGTTTTCTCTTATACCAAATAATAATAATAATAACTTATTTAACTCATTATCTTTCTTGTTTTAATTTGTTTACTAGGAAACTCAAATGATAATCAACAAGCTACTTTTATAAATTCATAGGGCTGGTGTGTTAACTTTTCCATTCTTCTTTTATATTATTTTCTTTCACTGTGGTTTATTTAATTTTTATATAATTTTATAATTCACCTATAGGAATATAAACAAATAAATAAATTCTGGAAATTGTATTCATCACATAGTACTCTGAAAATCTATCATATCTGCTTACTGTATGTTGTTGTTGTTAAGTGCCGTCAAACTGTCTCCAACTCATAGCGACCCCATGCACAGCAGAATGAAACCATGCCTGATCCCACGATGGCTCCGAGATCCCTGCTATACTTGAGCCCATCATCACAGCCACCGTGTCAATCCATCTCGTTGAAGACCTCCCCCTCTTTCGTCAACCCTCCACCTTACCAAGCATGACATCCTCTCCAGGGAGTGGTCCCTTCTGACAACATGACCAAAATAGGTAAGATGAAGTCTGGTCATTCTTGCTTCCAAGGAGCATTTCAGGTGCACTTCCTCCAGGACAGATCTGTTAGTTCTTTTAGCAGTCCATGGTACTTTCAGCATTCTTCGCCAGCATCACAACTCAAAAGCATCAACTCTTTTTTGGTCTTCCTTATTAATTGTCCAGCTCTCACATGCATATGAGGTGATTGGAAATATCATGGCTTGTGTCAGGCTCACCTTAGTCCCCAAGGAGACATCCTTGCTCCTCAGCACTTGAAACAGTTCCTTCGTGGTTGACTTTCCCAACGCTACATGGAGAACCAAGCAAAGTGAATTTTTTGACAACCTCAATCTTCTCTCCATTTATTGTGATGCTGCTCATTGGTCCAGTTGTGAGGATTTTTTGTTTTCTTTATATTGAGATGTAATCCATAGTGCAGACTGTATTCTTCAGCCTTCATCAGTAAGTGCCTCAAGTCATCCTCCTTTCAGCACTGCTTACTGTATATTGCCTACTTAATTAGACATGTCAGAAGATATTTTTATGTTTTTTACTTTAACTTAAAAAATCTTTAACTTTTAAAATAATAAGAAATTGATTAAATAAGTTTGATCATTCCTTTATAAAAATACATGAATGTGAAATTGTTAATTGGTAATATGAGAACTCCTTTTAAGTGTGGAACAACTTCTATCAATTTAACTTATGCTTAATTGTTGTTGTTGTTATGTGCCGTCGAGTCGGACCCAACTCCTAGCAACTCCTCCTTCGGTTTCCGAGGCAGTATCACTACGTAAGTAGATTGCTCCATCTTCCTTCCGAGGAGTGGCTGGTGGGTTTGAACTGCCAGCCATCTGGTTAGCATTCAAGTGCCTTAGGCACTATGCTTAATTAGGAAAAGGTAATGCTTACATGCAGTATTAGATCTTCACTAGATATGTGGGCTAGAAAGGATTTTGCTTGTGACAAAAATCTAAAATGCCCATAGTGACTTTTTTTTTTTAAATCATGAAGATAAAAAGATGGCTCGTGATGCAAGTTTTAACACCTATGCTGCAATTTTTACCATACCTCTGGCAGAAAAATCTTTTCTGGCCCTGTGGGCTTATGCCATGGTTTAAACCAGTCGGGACTTTCTGAATGGTAGATAATCAATTTAGCCTGATTAAATGCAGTTCCCATCTTAAATTATGCAAAATGTAAGGACCCATGGGTTGAAACTGAGGTAGAATTGAGACCCATAGGCATTCTAGCAGCTAAGCCATGGAGGGCTATAGAGTCTGCTGTGGGCATGTGATTCTTAGTTGAATTGCTTTGAATAATTTTCCTTGGTTAGAAGCAAATGGTGATGCATGCTGCTAAGTCCAAAGAAGAAAAATCATTTAATGATTTAGATTATGAACATCAGTATGAAAAAAAAACCCTGAAATGTAAAGCTCCTTCAGTTGATAACAGGACAGTTTTGTAAACCACTTAAGGCTGTGATAAAATCCTACTTGACTGGCCCACGAGCAGATGTGACAAGTTGAATTTATTTCCTCTCTTACCAGGAAGCTTTGCAGGAAACTCTTAACATATGGTGCTTTTCGCTTCCATCTAGAGCTATAAATGTTATTGGAAAAGGATGTTCCCAAGAGCAGTGAGTTTCTGACGTCTCTGCCAAATGGAGTCCAAATGATCCTTCTGTGGTTCTGAATTCCCTGAGTTCTTAGGAGTTGGCAACCAAGGGTCTCTGATCTAAACACAGCTCACTAATTTAATTATTTTATTATAGATTTGTGGAAGCTCTTTCAGACCAGTGACTTAGCATCTGTATTGTATCTAGCTGTACAGGAAGCACAAGTTAGAAGGGTGTAAATATTTAGTTTCTTAACTGCTTTCACTTGAAAACTTAGAAATCATTTCACATGGAAAACAGGCCCACAATTGAATGCATAAAAATGTGAAACTGAGATAAGTGTAGCATTTGTGGTTTTCTCATGTTTAGAGATCTGCGTAACTTACTTAGATACATATTGTATCAGGACATGGTGGTGTTGTAGTAAATGTTCACTGTGATTAACCATCATACAAAGATAAAACATTGCCAACAAAAATTATTAACTATCATCTATTCCATAGAGATACCACCTCATAAACCCAAGGAAGAGTCACTAAGAGTCCAATTGACTCCACAGCAGTGAGTTTGATATTTGTTTTTTAATCTTATATATAGTTTATAAGACTCTACAAAGTGCTTAATACACATCAGAGTGATCTTTATCTAATGCCATCTTTATTCAATTATTATTATCATTATTGGAGCTTTTCAAGGAGCTCTGGTGTTACAGTGGTTAAAGAATTCAGATGCTAACCAACAGGTTGATGGTTGGTTAGCTAGCTCCTCCATGGCAGAAAGATGAGGCAGTCTACTTCCACAAAGATTCATACCTTTGGAAACCCTTTGTGGCAATTCTACTCTGTCTGATAGGGGTGCTATGAGTTGGAATCAACCCAGGAGTGGATTTTGGTTTTGGTGGAGCATTTAATTTCAATAAATGAAAAGGATGAAATCAGTGACCATTAGGAATTCACTACTAGCAAAAGCAACACCATGATTGCTAAAATGAAACTAATAACCAGTTAGGTTTATTGTCAATGCAATGAACTATGATAAAATATCATTCAGTTTGAGAAAGTACAGTATCAAAGACAAAATATAACATTGTTTTGTAATAAGTGATTATTTAAATATTAAAGTGTTTCAGAGTAATTAAGTTAAACAGAAATATATTACACATGTACATATATCTTTACCATGTAAGAGCATTTGACTAATAACAGTCATCAAAATGAATCATTTTATTGTCATTAATATCAGGTATCAATACATGATATGAGTCCTAAAGACTCAAGTTCTGTGTGTATATATAGAGAGATAAAGATTTAAAATGTCTGTCAAGGATGTACATAATGAATTTAGATACAACTTATCAGAAAAATACATATATA
This sequence comes from Orycteropus afer afer, assembly GCF_000298275.1. NCBI lineage: Eukaryota > Metazoa > Chordata > Mammalia > Tubulidentata > Orycteropodidae > Orycteropus > Orycteropus afer. The sequence continues at coordinate 2,204,009 of NW_006921776.1, forward strand.
CTTACTCATAGCATTTATGTTGTAAAAATATTTTGAAAATGTATTTACAATTATAATAATTTAATAATCATCTGCAAATCTAGATCATCATTTCAGTCTTTGAACTTCAAATAATTGTCAACATATTTAAAAAAAAAACCATAATGTACCAATAGCCATGCATTTAAAAGCACTAAATTATAAAATTAAACAAATTAACCAATATAAGCTAATCAACAACATAAAATCTCTTAAAATTCAGTTTTAAAATCCTTACTTGGTCTAATTTCTTATTATTTAAAATCAATAAACACTTTTAAATGATCAAAGTTATTCACATCAACTGACTACTCTCATTTAAGTAATGATTGCAATTTCATTTTTTCTTCAGTGTAATATATCATTAAGTCTAATTTTTTAAGTTACTACAGCATTTGTAGAAAATATCTTTTTTTCTAGTGATACCAGCCATTTCTGGGAGACATGTTCCTAATTTTAACTGTGAGAATTAAAATTATTTTTTGATAGTCATTTATAGTAATGCCATAGAGAAGAAAATTCAAGTGCCACTTGACTATCATCTCATATGTGCCATTAATCAGATGGATACCTAAACTAATATGGAGATTAGTTGGATATGCAACAAGTTTTATTATTAATACAATATAAGCATATAGCATCATAGTTAATTTATTAACTTTCTCAAATATACACTTTCCAAAATTGTTTTATTTAGGTTTAACCAAAAAAAGTTATTGGAAGCTTACAAAGATTTATAAATAATATGACTTCCTTAACTTCACTTTTTTTTTTTCTTCCAATTTTACTTGGTTCTAAAAGTGGATTTAAAAAAAAAAAAAATCAATTGTTTGGCACCTATTATGCCAAGATCAAAAATAATATGATGGATGACTGAAATTATCATGGTGCAAAAACCTAAATCTTACTTCATGTAATTATCTTCTTTTAAGAAAAAAATAAATATTGAGTTGAAATTTGAACTGAGTTATCACAGTGCTATTTGCTAAACTCATAGATATTTTATAACTAGAAGAAGTCTTGGTTCTTATCTAACACAAGTCTCCAATTTTTAAGATGAGGCAAATGAAACCAGATTTTGTAAAACTCAAAGATTTTGAGAGCTGCAAAGACCATTACAAGAACGCAGAATAAATTAAAATCATAGCAATCTTGGTTATTTTATCCACACAGATGACTTCAATGATCTAATATGCTAATGTCCAAAGTCCTTGCATCTTGTCTTTAAAGGAGAAGTTACTCCATTCACATTGACTCATGGATTGCATGAGTCCATGGTGATTTTATGTTGGAAGGGCAAAGATGATCAAGTTCAATGTTCTTTCTCAAGAGATGAGACCCAGAGTTAATGCTGATTCACAATTGAGTTTGGGGTTCATTATAATCCAGTAAGACCATATCTTAACTAGTTACATTCTCCAAGGCATTATTTTCAAATAACATATTCTGAGATTTTTGTGGACCTAAAATTTGAGGAAACACTATTCTAGCCTGTCACTCTTCACACATTAGTTTTCTCTCCTGATTGCATGCCTCACATTTCTTTATTTATTTGTGTGTTTGTTTTCCATTTTTCTCTTCTTTTCCATCACATTCATTCATTCCACATCATTTTTTCTCCTATAATAAATATTCTAGATAGCAAAAGGTGTCAAAAGGGAGAATACACTATTAAGAACTTGGAGGTGTCCCATTGATGGTTCAATTAACCATTATTTGATTTGTTATTGACTTGTGATATGACACGCCACATGACAAAAAATAAAAAGTTGACAACCTTAAAAAAAAAAAAAACTAGATTCAGCATAGAATTTTGTCATTATATATTTAGCAGTGTTCAGCGCACAGAGAGAGAGATTGTTAGCTAGAGGGATGTGTAAAAGGAGACAAAGAAGAGCTAACATTAGCATTCTGAATCAGACACCATATGATCTACTATGCTAGAAATGACAAATTGAAGAAGAATGGAGTGGCATTAATCATCACAAAGACTGTTTCAAGATCTATCCTGAAGTACAATGTTGTCAGTGATAAGATAATATCCAGATGCCTACAAGGAAGGCCTGTTAGCACTACTATTATTCAAAGTTACTCACCAGCCACCAAAGCGTAAGATGAAGAAATTGAAGATTTTTACCAACTTCTGCAGTCTGAAATTGACCAAACATACAATCAAGATGTGTCAATTATCACTGGTGATTAGAATGCATAAGTTAGAAGCAAAGAAGAATCACCAGTAATTGGAAAATGTGGCCTTCATGACAGAGATAAAGCTGGAGATTGCATGATAGAATTTTGCAAGACCAATGACTTATTCATTGCAAATATCTTTTTTCAACAACACAAATGACAGCTATACATGTGGACTTCAACAGATGGAGTGCACCAGAATCAGATTCACTACATTTGTGGCAATTGATGAAAACTCAATATCTTCAGCCAAAACAAGGCCAGGAGCTGATTGTAGAATAGACCATCAACTGCTCATATGCAAATTCAAGTTGAAGCTGAAGACAATTAAAACAAGTCCACAACAGCCAAAATATGACCTTGAATATATCCCTCCTGAATTTAGAGATCATCTGAAGAATAGATGTGATTCATTGAACACCAATGACTGAAAACCAGAAGAATTATGGGATGACATCAAGAACATCATCCATGGAGAAAGTAAAAGGTCATTAAAAAGACAAAAAAGGAAGAAAAGACCAAAATGATGTCAGAAGAGACTCTGAAACTTGCCCTTGAGTGAAGAGTAGCTAAAGCAAATAGAAGAAATGACAAGATAAAAGAAATGAACAGAAGATTGCAAAGAACAGCTTGAGGAGACAAAGTCAGTTACTATAATGGAATGTGCAAAGACCTGGAGTTAGAAAACCAGAAGGGAAGAACACAATTGGCATTTCTCAAACTGAAGGAATTGAGGGAAAAAAATTAAGCCTCAAGTTGCAATACTGAAAGATTCTATGGGCAAAATATTGAATAATGCAGAAAACATGAATAGAAGATGGAAGAAATACACAGAGTCACTCTACCAAAAATAATTGGTCAATGTTCATCCATTTCAGGAAGTAGCATGAGATCAAGAACCAATGGGATTGAAGGAAGAAGTTGAAGCTGCACTGAAGGAAG
>NW_006921776.1:2211173-2241662 GCF_000298275.1 Orycteropus afer afer
GCACTTAACAACAACAACATCAGATGGATCATGGCTGAAAGCAAATAATACCAGAAAGATGTTTACTTGTGTTTTATTGACTATGCAAAAGCATTTGATTGTGTGGATCCTAACAAATTAAGGATAACCTTGAAAAGAATGGGAATTCCAGAACACTTAATTGTACTCATGAGGAACATGTACATAGTCCAGGAGGCTGTCATTTAAAAAGAATAAGGGCATACAGCATGGTTTAAAATCAAGAAGGGAACGTGTCAGGGTTGTACTCATTTACCATCCTTGTTCAATCTGTATGGTGTGGAAGTAGTTCACGAAGCTGGACTACAGGAAGAGGAGCATGTCATCAGGTTTGGAGGAAGACTCATTAACAACCTGTGATATACAGATGACACAACTTTGCTTGCTGAAATTGAGGATGACTTGAAGCACTTACTGATGAAGACTGAAGACTACAGTCTATAGTATGGATTATACCTCAAAATAAAGAAAACAAAAATCCACACAACTGGACCAATAAGTAGCATCACGATAAGTGCAGAAAAGTTTGAAGTTGTCAAAGACTTCATATTCCTTGTTTCTACAATCAACACCAATGGAAGCAGCAGTCAGGATATCAGACAACATTACAGCTCTGGGCAAATCTGTTGCAAAGTACCTCTTTCAAGTTCTGAAGAGCAAAGATCTCTCCTTGAGGACTAAGATGTGTCTGACACAAGCCATGGTATTTTCATTGCCTCATATGCTTGTGAGACCTGGACAATGAATAAAGAAGACTAAAGAAGAGTTGATACTTTTGAGTTGTGTTGGGGAAGTATGCTGAAAGTACCCTGGATTACTAAAAGAACTAACAAATCTATCCTGGATGAATTGCAGCTGACATGCTCCTTGGAAGTGAGAATGGCCACACTTTGTCTCACCTACTTTGGTTATATTGTAAGAAGAGACATTTTCCTGGAGAAGGATATCATTCTTGGTAAAGTAGTTGTTGTTATGTGCCGTTGAGTTTGGCCCAACTTGCGTTTCCGAGGCAGTATCACTACGGAAGTAGATTGTCCAACCTTCCTTCCAACAAATGGTTGGTGGGTTTGAACTGCCAGCCTTCTGGTTAGCAGTCAAGTGCCTTAGGCACTACACTGCCAGAGGTCCTTGGTAAAGTAGAGTGTCAGTGAAAAAGACAAAGTCCTCAACAAGATGGATTGACACAGTGGCTACAATGATGGACTCAGGTATCACAGGGATCACGGAGCTGGCACAGGACCCAGCAGTGTTTCACTCTGCTGTATGTGGGTTTTTATGAGTGGGAAACGACTCAACGGCACCTAATAACAGCAACAATTACTAAGGACAGTTTGTCAGATCTCACCATGGCCTGGGAGAGTCTGCTCATCATCACCATTTTCCTTCTTACTCTCTGAGTCTTCCCTTTTGCACAGGCTATGAAAGCTTTTGAAAATTCTCTGCCTTGATTAACTACTTTTCAATAGTCACTCATTAATGCTATAAACCATAATTATGACATGTGGCAATCAGTAGGTGCTCTCACATGAGGACAACAACCTACTCCAGGTTTGCAGTGACTAACATAAAAATTTAATTACATATAATGTAAATTAAATATCATTTAAAAAATAAAACTGAGGATACCCTTAATACATTCAAGATATTGAACTTCAGAACAAAGTATTGTGTATTTCTCAACATCAACCTACCATCGAGTGGTTGACAACTTGGAAGAGAGTTTGGACAATCTACTTCTGTAGTGATACCACCTCAGAAACCTAACTGGTTGAAGAACGAAAAAATATATCTCGACAGAAGTACAGCCGCATGCTCCTAAGAAACGAGAATGGCCAGACTTTATCTCATGTTCTTTGGTCATGTTGTAAGAAAGGACCAATCCCTGCAGAAGGATATCATGCTTGGTAAAGTAGAGATCAGCAAAAAAGAGGAAAACCCTCAATAAGATGGACGGACATAGTGGCAGCAACGATGAACTCATGTATAGCAAGGATTATGAGGATGACACAGGACTATGCAGTGTTTTGTTCTGTTGTGCTTAGGGTTTCTATGACTCAGAATCAACTTGACAGCACTAGATATAATCTGCTGCAGCCTCCAGAGGTGGAACTATGCAGATGAGGTTCCTGCCATTCATCCTCATTCCTACTCCCTACAAGAGAAAATTAACCCAAGCCCATGGTTGTCAAGTCTATTCTGACTCATAAAGTGGTGTCTATGTTGTATATAGGGGCTCTAGTGGCATAGTGCCTAAGACATTTGACTGCTATCCAGAAGGTTGGCAGTTCAAGCCCACCAGCTACTCCTTGGAAGGAAGGTTGGACAATCTACTTCTGTAGTGATACCACCTTGGAAACCCAAGGAGGGGTCGCTATGAGTCAGATTCGACTTGATAGCAGTGAGTTTGTTTTATTTTTTTGGTATGTTATGTATATAATATTCACATAAGTCAATAACATTATATGTAAATATCTGCTTTTAATGCTTAGTTTGTCTGATTTCTAGTTAAGATAAATTGTTAAGACAAAGTTATACATTCAAGTAATCATCTCTAAATATTGATACTGCTTCTGTTTATCAACTACAAATTGACAGTTGTATATACTATATTTGATAGTAAAATTAAACATGCATTCATTTTTGAACTAGGAGTAAGTCAGAAATATAAATTAACACATGCCCACAGGTTCCAAGTTTTAGAGAAACTATTGAAATTCATAAACCAAAGGCAGATGACACTAATCTAACTAACCCAGGGTACTATATTTGAAGAAATTCTGGCCTTGGATTCATATGGCTTGTCCAGGGACTCCACTTCTACCATTTACTATCTTTGTGACCTCATGTAAATGATTAAACTGCTCTGACTTACAGTTTTATTATCTCTAAAATGAAAGTAACTAGCTTGAAGTGAGGCTTAAGAAAATTCTTATTTATAAAATTCCTCTACTTATTTAAAAGATTTTTGTAGAAAATAACCATTAGACTTGTCAGATACAGAGCCATTATGATTATACTTGGAAAATCTCATGCAAAGTTGGCTTTAAAACAAGCAAATAGAAATAAAAACAATAAACTTTAGTTATGAACATTCCTCCTCAAATCTTCAGAACCTTAGTATGATCATACTTATCTCTTTTGCTTCTCTTCTAAAATGATCTGAATCCAAGCTATAATAAACTCTGAAAACAAACTATAATCATTAGAAGCCTCTCATCCCCTCATTTCTAATGAAATCTGTTCCTCAGTCTCATTATTACTCCTCCCCTTCCCATCCCTTGATAGCTCACTATTGTCTCAGTTCATCAGTCCCTGTTCTGGCCTCATTTGCTTGCCTAACCAGCCTTGACACTAGGGTCAGCCATTTTATTAGATTTTTCACACTCCCTTGCTCCAGAGCTGCCTTTGCAATCCCCAAGAAGGGGTAAATACCATCATCTGCCTTCTCAGCTCCCAGTCCCAGGCTGTCAAACATTGCTGAAGAAACTCGTGAAGCCAGGTTGACTGGTTCCACTACAGTTCCAAGCTGAGCTATCTAAAATCAGTTGGGCATTCAATGCTTTTTTTTTTTTTTTCCTTTTTAATTTTATTTTATGTAGAAGATTCTAGAACATTAATACAACAAATCAGAAAGATTATACTGGAGGGGTTAATTGTTTCCCTTTTGTTGTCCAAATCTTTATGATAGTGTTATATAGTTTTCACAAAATAGTGTTTGTTTTGGCACCATTTATATTTCAGCTACTATAATCAAGAAAATGATTGCTAAAAATGCCCAGATTCAGGGCTCAGATGTGTCTGTCTAGTTGATTTCTTTGCTGGAGTTAAAATTTAATAGGTGGCTGAGAGCCAAATTAATGAAACATTCCCTTTTTTTATTTTTATTTTTTATTTTATTTATTTTTTAATTGTGATTTGGGTGAAAGTTTACAGAGCAAATTCCGTTTCCGTAGTGCAGTTCACATACACTTTGTCTCATGACATTGACTACAATTTACCCCAATGCAACAGTTCTCTCATTTCCTCCCAATAGTTACCTCTTCCCTGAATCCATCCCTCCATGCACTCTGAGCTGTCTCCCTGTGCATAAAGAGCCCTTCTTTCTCCCATGATAGTTCTCTCCAAGGACAGTATCTACCTCAAGTAAATGTTCAACTCATATGTCTGTCTTTTGTTTGGCTGGAGGCAACAGGTGTGGGTTCAATTCCAGACCCCAAGAGCAGCTAGGGACCATACTCTCAGTGGTTCCACTAGGCTCTATTAGACCAGCAAATCTGGTCTCCCCCCGCTTTTTTTTTTCCAAATTACTTTGAGTTTTGTTCCACATTGTTTTCCCTCTCTATCCAGGATTTCCTACATAGATCCCCTTCCAAGTGGTTGACAGTAGTAGTTGGGTACCATCTAGTTCTTTTGGTCTCATTGTTGTATAGACTGCTGAACACATGGTGTACCAGTCACTAGGACTAATTGTTTCCATGAATCTTTGGTTTTCTTCATTCTTCTTTGCTCTGGATGAGAAGAGACCCATTGTTGCATCTAGATGGCTGCTTGTAAGCTTTTAAGATCCCTGTCACTACTCACCAAAGTAGGAGGTAGAACAATGTTCTGTGTAGTATGTTACGCCAATTGAGCTTGATGTCCCCTGCTACTATGGTCCCAAGCCCACAGGTTCCACTCAATGCTTCTTGACAGCACTTGTTCTCATCAATGAAGCTCTTCACATTTCCCATAGTGTCAATTCAAAGATTTCTTCCCACCCTCAGTTTTCTTATTTGATACCATATCTCAGTTCCCAACAAGAATCAAGCCAATGCTTGATTACTCCTTTTTCCTTCTATCGAGGAGTTCACCTTTTCCTTCTGACTGCATAGAAGAGTGCTCTCCTCTGCCATCCTAAGCCTTTCACTTGTGCCTTTAGCTGCTGTGAAGCTGGCCCTTGAGTCATGAGGACCTTATGTACAATGGAAAGAAACAGTGGCTGGTCCTGTGCCATCCCCATGATCAATTTCAGATTGGACCATTTTACCCCATAGGGTTTTCATTGGCTTACATTTTGGAACTAGATCACCAGCACTTTCTTCTTATTTTAGCTTAGTCTGGAAGCTCCACTGAAACTTTTTAAGCATCATAGCAAGAGGCATGCCTCCACTGACAAATGGGTGCTTGCAGCACACGAGATATATTTTCCAGAAATTGAACCTTGGTCTCCCACTAGAAAGGGGAAAATTCTGCCTCTCTCACTAAGACTTCAACACCTCATTATACACATATGATTTGTGTATGAGCCTTTCTATGTTCCAAGAATTTCTGGGATTTGCCATGTTATTTCCTTTCTTTCAAACTTCCTTGAAAGGAGAGGATATACTCAGTTTCCACTTTCTTATGACCCGTTTACTCCTTATGATCTGTTTCCTGCTCCAAAAAGTAATCCACTGATGTGTCTTCAGCCTTCTTCTTTTTGTACTTTGTAAAGCAATTGATATTTCATTGTCTCGAAACTCTCTACTATGTTACCCCAAAACCAATCTCCTCCAGTTCATGATTTATTTCAATAGTATCCATATCTTCCTAGACATCTGAACTCAAATCTCAGGGTCATATTTTCCTTCTTCACATCCTCTGCACCTGCTCAATAGTTGACATGTTCAACTGCTTCTATTTTTTGCAATATCTCACTCCAAAATCATTTATCCCATTCTTCCTGAACTAATACAATTTTCTGCTAACCACTTCTCACTCTTGTCCATGTCAATATATTTGCACCTTGATTATTAATTTCTTCTTTAAACTATCCCTTTTACCTTTTATTCTTAGCAGTTACCACCTCTCAAAAGGAAATTCTTGATCTTCTCATAATAAAATCTGAGATTTCCAGCCATGCGATTCTACCCAGAGATGAAAACTGGGGAAAGAAGGACAAATTGCATTATGTAGCTTTTGGCACTCAAAACCAATAACACTTAATACTTATTTAAAAGAGTATAAAGTTCAAGTTACACAGATGTTTTCACATTGTGAAAACTCACTAACCTGTACATGGATGATATACACACTTTTCTATAAAAAAGCAAACAAAACTCACTGCCATCGAGTAGATTCTGACTCAGAACAACCCCATTGGTTTCTGAGGTGGCAAATCTTTATGGAAGTAGATTGTTCAGTCTTCCTTCCATGGAGTGACTGGTGGGTTTGAACTGCCAGCCTTCTAGTTAGCAGTCCTTAGGCACTGTGCATTTCTATAAAAAGTAACAACAACAAAGTACAGGCTTAAAGGAACAAGAAAGAGAAACAGATGTCAACAAACAGTCAAAGGAATGTTTTTTTGTTGTTTTTCTTAAATTTTATTGTGGTTTGGGTGAAAGTTTACAGAGCAAATTCATCTTGCATACAGCATTTCACATACACTTTGTCTCATGACATTGACTACAATTTCCCACAATGCAACAGCTCCCCTTCCACTTCCTCCCCATAGCCACCTCCTCCCTGTTCTTCCCTCCCATGCACTCCTGCTGTCCGAGCTGTCTCCCTGAGCATATACAGCTCTTCTTCTCACCCATGATTGATCTTCTATGGAGTATATCTACCTAATGTAAATGTTCAGCTCATATGCCCATCTTTTGTTTGGCTGGAAGCCACAGGAGTAGATTCAATCCCAGACTTGAAGGGCAGCTAGAAGCCATAGTCTTAGGGGTTCAACCATGTTCTATCAGACCAGCAAACCTGGTCCCTATTTTTTTTTAGTGATTTTGAGTTTTGTTCCACATTGTTCTCCCACTCTATCCAGGATCTCTTGCATAGATCCTCCTTTGAGTGGTTGACAGTGGTAGCCAGGCACCACAAAGTTATGGATTCATAGTCATGTAGGCTAAGGATTGCATGGTGTACCAGGCACTTAGACTAATTGTTTCCATGCATCTTTGGTTTTCTTCATTCTTATTTGTTCTGGACAAGGAGAGGCCCATTGGCATCTAGATGGCCACTTGCAAGCTTTTAAGATCCAGTCGCTGCTCACTAAAGTAGGATGTGGAACAATGTTTTTGTGTAGTATGTTATGCCAACTGAGCTTGATGTCTCCTGAGCCATTGTCCTGAGCCAACAGGTCCAACTACTTTTTCCCTCTGGGTAGCTGGCTGTGGCCAAGAAACAACTACAGCCTTGTCCCTTCTTAGCTCTACTATATACTTGGAAATTCTTAGAGAACAAACAAATACACTGGAAGAAACACTGTCTGCCAACCCTATACATGGTCATGGGCACACACTCCACTGCATAGACACACCTAATAATTCAGCCTGTCCACCCATTTATCCACTCGTAGATCAATGTTTGCCATCATTGACAACACTGTATTGTATGTGTAAAAGGGTTCATCTTTGCTGTCTGTACCTCCCATGAACCTCTTTATGTCTTCCTTTTCATCAATGCCAGTGTTGATCACTCACATTTGGTACATTGTCCTTCCCTTCACCCAAGTCAATACTTGTCTCTACCTATCTAACAGCCCCCCATCTTGGTAACCAACAAAGAAAATTGCCTTCCATATATAAATCTTTCCTTGACTTTTTACAATAATGGACTAATACAATGTTTGTCCTTCTGTGATTGACTTATTTCACTCAGCATAATGTCCTCCAAGTTCATCAACATTATGCTGGGTTTTGCAGATTTTATGTTACTCTTTAGCGTTCCATGCTATTCCATTGTGTGTATGTATTGTAGTTTGGATATCCATTCTTCTGTTGATGAGCACCTAAGTTGTTTCCATTTTTTGCTGTTGTAAATATTGCTGCAATGAACATGTGTGTGCATATATCTGTTCTTGTCCTGGTTCTCACATCCTTAGGATATATACCTAGCAATGGAATGGCTGGGTCAAATGGTATCTCTAATTCCAACTTTTTGAGGAATTGCCATACTGCTTTCCACAGTTGTTGTATCATTTTACAGTCCCACCAGCAGTGCATAACAATCTCAATCTCTCCCCATCTTCGCCAGCATTTGTTATTTTGTCTTGTTAAACTTTGCTACTAGTGCTGGGGTAAAATGTTATCTCATTGTTTTGATTTATATCTCTCTAATGAAGAGTTCTGGTGGCATAGTGCCTAAGGCATTTGACTGCTAACCAGAAGACTAGCAGTTCAAACCCACCAGCCACTCACCAGAAGAAAGACTGAGCAATATACTTCCTTAGTGATACTGCCTGGGAAACCCAAGGAGAGGACACTATGAGTCAGATCTAACTCCATGGCAGTGATTTTGAATGGCTAAGGATTGTGAGCATTTCTTCATGTTTGTTGTCCACTTGAATATCCTCTTTGGTGAAGTGTCTACTCATGTCTTCTGCCCATTTTTTAACTGAATTATTTGTCTTTTTGTTATTGAAGTGTTGGAGTTTTCTATAAATTCTAGAGATAAGTCCCTTGTCAGATATGTCATTGCCAAATATTTTTTCCCAATCTGTAGGTTCTCTTTTCACTCTTTTGGAGAAGTCTTTCGAAGCACACACAAAAAAAATAATTTTTAGATGGTCCCATTCATCTAGTTTATCTACTGCTATTTGTGCATTTTGGGTTATGCTTGATAGTCTATTTATGCCATATATTATTAGTGCCCATAAATTTGCCTCTAGTTTTTCCTTGAGGAACTTTATAGTTTTATGTTTCACATTTAAGTCTTTGATCCATCTGTAGTTCATTTTTATACATGGTGTGAGGTATAGATTTTGTTTCATTTTTCTGCAAATAGATATCCAGTTTTGCCAGGACCATATGTTAAAGAGACAATCTCTTCCCCATTTATTGGATTTCAGCCTTTTGTCAAAAATCAGCTGAAAATAAGTCAATGGATCTATTTCTAGGTTCTTGATTCTATTCCATTGGTCTATGTGTCTATTATTTTACCAATACCAGGAAGTTTTGACTACTGAGGCTGTATAATGAGTTTTGAGATCTAGGAGTGTGAGACCTGCTATTTGTTCTTCTTTGATGGTGCTTTGCTTATCTGAGGTCTCTTTCCTCCATATAAAGTTAATGATTGTTTTTTGCATATCCTTAAAGAATGTTGATGTGATCTGGATTAGGATTTCATCGAACATCTAGATTGCTTTTGTGTAGAATTAACATTTTCACAATGTTCAATCTTCCTATCTACAAGCATGGTATGTTCTTCCATTTATGTAGATCTCTTATACTTTCTTGAAGAAGTCTTTTGTAGTTTTCTTTATATAGATCTTTTGTGTCCCTGGTAAGACATATTCCCAAGTATTTTATTTTTTTGGTAGCTATTGTAAATTGTATTGATTTCCTTCTTTCTTTTTCAGCAATCTCCTTACTAGTGTAGAGGAATCCAAGTGATATTTGGATGTTGGTCTTATAACCTGCCACGATGCTAAATCTCTCGATTACTTCCAGTAGATTTTTGACTGAGTCTCTTGGGTTTTCTAGGTATCATCAGCAAATAGAGATAGTTTGACTTCTTCCTTACAATTTGGATGCCTTTGATTTCCCTTTCTTGTCTTATTGCCCTGGCTAGTACTTCCAGTACAACGTTGAATAGACGTGGTGATAGAGGGCATCTTTGTCTGGTTCCTGTTCACAAGAGAAATGATTTCAGTCTCTCTCCATTGAGAATAATGTTATCCACTTGTTTTGCATATATGTCCTTTATTATGTTGAGGAATGTCCCTTCTATTCCTATTTTGCTGAAAGTTTTGATCAGGAATGGGTGTTGGATTTTATCAAATGTCTTTTCTGCATTGACTGATATGATCATGTGGTTTTTTTCCTTTGTTTTATTTATGTGATAGAAGACATTTTTCTAATATTGAACCATCCTTGCATACCTGATATGAACTCCACTTGGTCATAATGTATTCATTTTTTTAATACATTGTTGAAATCTATTGGCTAGGATTTTGTTGAAGATTTTTGCATATATATTCATGAGGGATATTGGTCTATTGTTTTCCTTTTTAGTGATGTCTTTGCCTGGTTTTAGTATCAAGGTTATGCTTGCTTCATGAAATGGATTAGGGAGGATTCCATCCTTTTCTATGATCTGAAATAGCTTGAGGAAGATTGGTGTCAGTTCTCAGAAAGTTTGGCAGAATTTGGTGAAACCATGTAGACCAGGGCTTTTTTTCTTGGTAATATTTTTATTACCTGTTCAATTTCTACTTTTGTTATGGATCTGTTCAAATTTTCTATCTCAGTATGTGTTAGTTTTGGTAAGTAGTGTGTTTCTAGAAATCTGTCCATTTCTTCTAGATGTTCAAATTTGTTGGAGTACACTTCTTCATTGTATCAAGATATTATCTTTTTTTATTTCTGTTGATTCTATTGGGAACTCTGGTTGGTTCTACTGTGATATCACTAAATTCTTTTCTTATTCAAGCTATTTGTGTTCTTTCCCTCTTTTTTTTTTTTTAATTTTCCATTGGTTTGTCAATTTTATTAATCTTTAAAAAAAACAACTTCTAGTCTTGTTGATTTTTTCTATTGTCTATTTTCTCTTTTATTGATTTTTACTCAAATCTTTATTATTTCCTTTCTTCTGGTGACTGTAGGCTATTCTTGCTGTTCTTTGTCTAATTGTTGGAGACATTGGGTTAAAGTGTTGATTTTGGCTCTTTCTTCTTTTTTTAATATGTACATTTATTGCTATGAATTGGCCACTGATCACTGCTTTTGCTGTGTCACAAAGATTTTGGTATGTTGTGTTTTCATTCTTATTTGATTCAAGGAATTTTTGAATTTCATTTTTTATTTCTTCTATCACCCAGTCATTCTTAAGGACAGTGTTGTTCAATTTCCATGTGTTTGCTCTTTTTCCATTGATCTTCCTATTTTTGATTTCTAGTTTGATAGCATTGTGATTTGAGAAGATGCTTTGCATTATTTCAATGTTTTTAAATTTATCAAGGCTTGCTTTATGGCCTAACAGATAGTCTATCATGGAAAATGTGCCCTGTACACTGGAAAAGAATGTATATTGTGCTGTTGTTGTGTGAAGTCCTCTGTAGATGTCTATAAGTTTAAATTGGTGGATTGTGTTGTTTATTTCTTCTGCATCTTTGTTCAGTTTCTTTCCAGTTGTTCTATCTTTCATTGAAAGTGGTGTATTGAAGTATCCTACTATGTGGAGTCATCTATTTATTTTTTCACTTCTGTTAAATTCTGATTTATGTATCTTGGGGCTCTTTCATTGGGTCCATAGATATTTATTATGGTTATATCTTCTTCTTCAATTGATCCATTAATCATTTTACAATGTCCTTCATTGTTTCGTATGGAGGTTTTTGTCTTAAAGTCAATTTGACCAGAAATTAATATTGCCAATCCTGCTCTTTTTTAGTTGCTTGATGTATCTTCTTCCAACCTTTGATTTTTAGTCTATTTTTGTTTTTGTCTCTAAGATGTGTCTCTTATAAAAAAGTTATTGATGAGTTATGTTTTCTTATCCAGTCTGCAAATCTCCATCTCTTGAATGGTGTATTTAATCCATTGACATTCTTTGTAATTATTGACATGCATGAATTTGTTGCTCTTTTTCTTATGTGTTTTTTCATGATGTTACTGGTTTCTTTCTTCCATATAATATTCTGTGCTGAGCTCATTTTGTGTACGAATCATGTCATCATTTCTTTTGTTGCTATTGTTTTAATATTTGCTAAATATTTGTGCTTGCTTTTTTTTATTATTGTGATGTTAAGTTTTATTATTTTTCTTTGAGATTATCCTGTGATTTATCATTTTCTCCCCAAATTTAGAAAAGTCCATTCTATCTTGCAACTCTCTTGACATCTTCACCATTTAGAAGTTCTGTAAGTACACTATGTTTTCCCTCTTCTTAATTTCTAGCTGTTCCCATTCACCAATTGATGTCTCTGGTTCTCTGTTTACAATCTTGTAAATTTGTTTTACTTGGGATAATTCCAATACTGGGTTGGTTTCTGCATTATGTCATCATGTGTATTAATGGTTGGTTGTTGTTTGCTGTTATTGGTTCTCTGTTTAAAAGGCTCCCTTTAGTATCTCTTTCAATGTGGGTCTGGTATTATCAAATTCCCTTAATTTCTGCTTAACTGGAAATTTCTTAATTTCACCATCATATTTGAGGGACAGTTTTTCTGGGTATTTCATTCTTGGTTGGAAATTTTTCTCTTTCAGGGTTTTATATATACAATCCCATTGCATTCTCAGCTGCATAGTTTCTGATGAGAAATCAGAGCTTAGTCTTATTGGTTGGCCTTTGTAGGTAACTTTTGTTTTCCTGTGCTGCTTTCAGTATTCTCTCTTTGTCTTTGATTCTGGTGAGTTGATGATGATATGTCTTGGTGATTTTCTTTTGGGGTCTATCCTATGTGGGGATTGTTGGACTTGCTGTATGGATATATTCTCATATTTCATCATATCAGGGTAGTTCTCTTCCCAAAAATCTTGCATAATTTTCTCAGTGGTTTTATTTTTGTCTTCCTGTTCTGGATTTCCAATTACATGAAAATTATTCCCTTTATGGTATCCCACATGAATCTTAAGCTTTCTTCATTTGTTTTGATCTTTTTTCTGATGGATTCCTTTCCAAAAAGAGCATTCATGTATTTGTCTTCAATGTCATTAATTCTATATTTCGTTGATTCAATTCTACTCCTTTGTCCTTTCAATGTGTTATCTATTTCTGCAAATTTAGTATTAATCTTCTTGATTTCAATCTGTAGATTTTGTATCATTTCTAATTTTTCATTTATTCTGTCATTTTGTTCTTGTATTTTCTTCTGAAATTGTTGTAGAATTGTGTCTATGCTTTCCTTAATTTTGTCTGTGTTTTCCTTGATCTGTCTCTCAATCTGTTGAATGTACCTAAATATAATTCTTTTGAATTCCTTATCAGGGTGTTGCAATGTTCCTTCTTCCTCAGGGATGTGTTTTGCATCTGTATCCTCCTCCCTTGTTTGTACTGCTTTATTTTGCTTCTTTGGACTGGGAAGGTCTGTTTTATCTGAGTCATTGTGACTTTGTTGTATTTATATTTAATTGGTTATTGTATGTTGGAATGATTCACCCAAGATTTTCATTTTGCTTGTTTGTTTGTTTGGATGTATCTGAGTAAGCAGGGTACTGTGCTCCTCTATTTGCTAGTTGGCAGCACTTATGAACTCACCACCTGTCTTCTGGTGGGAATGATAGAGAATGAGAGTAGCTTCACAGGTCTCTGTTAACTGTTTGTGAAGAGCAGCTAAGGGTGTATCAGGCTCTTATTGGTGGTTGTGTATTGTTGGTCAGTTTGTGAAGAAAGAAGTGGTGGCTCTTAGTAAGTGGAGGTGCAGGTGTGGTTGGGTCGTATAGGCATGGCTGCTGTCTCTGACTCAGTTAGACAAAAATAACAATCAAAAACCATAAAAATATAAAAGCAAAAGAACAAAAAAAATACAAAAAAAAAAAACTGTGCATAAAGTCACAGAAACAGTCACCAAAAAGAGAAAAAAGAACAAAGAAGGAAATAAAAAAAAAAAGAGGAAAAGGAATAAATGAGAGAAAATATTTAAAGAAATACTTTAAAAAGCCAAATGAAATATGAATAGCAAAAGGGGGGAACCGACAGAATCTGAGGAGGGGACAATAAGAGACAAGAGGTACATTAGGAGAATGATGGATTAAAAAATGAGAAAAATGTGAAAATAAAAGCTGGAATGGGGAGAAGCACAAGAAAGAAAAGAAAAAAAAAAAAAAAAAAAAAAGGGAACCAGGAACAGGGAAGAGAGAAAAAGTCAAAAACTAGAACCTGAGAAGGGAAGAAGAAAGAATAGTAATACAAAGGACAAAATAATAATAATAACAATAGTAATAAGTTTAAAACAGACAAAAAAAACCTGAAGAAAAAGAAAAGACAAAAAAAATCTGAGCCGTGCAGGGCAGGCTCCATCAAAACACACAGACTGAAATGGAATTCCTGCCAGCTCAGAAGGTAGGTGGGAGTAAGGGATGGCCACACCTCCATTCATCAAGGGGTGGGGGGCGTATAAGAGTCCCAAGGGAAATATCATACCTTTCTAGTCTTCAGTGTCCAGAATGTCCTTGTAGTCCCAGCAAGTGGAGCCTATTCTGAGATCCCTGGAATTGGAAAGAAGCTGTCATTTTAAATATTCAAAATGGTCCAACAATTTGTAAACATTCAAAATGGATGTGCCCTCTGGACAGCTTTAAGTCCACAACTCAACCCATCTCCCTCTTCACTGCTTCCCCTTTTATTCACCAGCCACCAGTGCAGTCCTCCATGTAAAACCTGGCTATTGTTGTTGTTGTTGTGCAGGGCCAATTTTTAGGTTAATTCTTAGGTACTAACACCACTTGGCAATATCCAAGCTGTCCATGCCATCAGGATTGCTCATAGTCATAATATGTCTCCTTTTTTTTGGTGTTTTCATGCAGGTTCTTCTACTAGTTGGAGTTTAGTCTGCTTCTGTATCCTTCCTTTTAAAGCTCAGGGCTCCAGGATTATCTTCTTTATATATGTTAATTGGTTCCTCTTTTCTTTGTTGAAGAGGGTCTGTCAAGTTTGTCTGCTTATTCCACAATCTTATAAGAACACCCATGAGCAATGGGTTTTGTAGGAGAAGAGAAACCAAGCCAACTTTGGTGTCAGGATTTACTAATGTCTTCTTGTAATTTTCTGTCTCTCTGTTCCTTCCAAACATCTGCTGCACAAAGTAGCATTAGAATATCTAGTACAACATGATTATCCATATTCTAGGGAAAACAATGTATTTTATTATAACTTATGACTGTATTTTAAATAAAACTGTTAGGAGTGTCAGTTTAATTACCAGTATTTCTGAGTTTATAATGCCATGTTTCCAAAAATCATGAAATGATCCAAGCAAGCAACCCATTGGGTGGAAAATGTTAAGACACTAATAAATTTATGCTGTTTGTTTAAAGATAAGATATAATCACCATTCCTGGGGTCTCAGAGTTATTTGTCTAAGTAGTTTACTTCAGTTTTTAAATGAAAGTTTTGGGATCAAATTGAACAGACTTGAATATTGATTCCAGCTTAGCTGTTTTCTGGCTATGTGACCCTGGGAATGTAGTCTGAGTTCTTTGAGCTTCACTTTTCTTATTTGTAAAATGAACATTGGAAACAACTACCTTGCAGGAATAAGGATAAGAAAGGACATATATAATTTGAATAGCACAACAGTGGAAACAATGTACGTACTCTAGTAGTGTAGTGGTTCAAGGCATTTGGCTGCTAACTGAAAGGTCTATGGTTCAAACCCACCAGCTGCTGCTGAAGAAAAGATGAGGCAATCTGCAGATTTACAATTTTGGAAACCCAATGGGAGGTGTATGCTGTGAGTTGGAATCGATTTGATGGTGGTGAAGTTTTTTTTTTTTTGGTACCTAGCATGACCAAGTAAGCCTGTGAATACTCGGGGATTTTGACCATCTCCATTTGTAAAGGAGTTGACTTTGTTAAGTTCACCTGTGGATGGAATGTGGGTCCTCCTGAGAATGGTATGTAACCCCACAAAGTGCAGTGATAGAAGATATGTGCACAGTAGTGTGGCATGTCTGAGAATCCCATAGTACTCAACGGAAAGTGGTTTAGCCAAGTGAGTATCAATGGATATACAATAAACTAATTACTGTTTATCCTTCTTTCTGTTCTTTCTGTACCTATATTCATGACGTAACTACCTTCCTATTTGCCAGCTCTCTTCTTACCCAGGGTTCAGGCAGTTGATGCCTATACCAGACACATAGTGTCAACTAAAAAAATGAGCCAATCAGCTATTCCAAGTTTACTAATACATAGAGAAGAACTTAACCCAACAAAAAATTCTTCAGAATAATAGTTGAATTATATAATTTAAAAAGTCATGATACATACAGTGAATTTCTAAATCAGTGTTCCTCAATGTGTTTGGTCTTAGGTATACTTTGCATTAAAAAATTATTGAGGACTCAAAAAAGCTTTTGTTGTGTGAATTATAGCTATTGAAATTACCATATAAGAGATTAAATCTGAAAAAAAATATATTTATTTATTATTTTAAAATAACAATAATAAACCTATGACATATTAATATAAGTAACATATTTTTATTTTAAAAAATTATTTTTCCAAGAAAAAAAATAAGAAGAAAATGCCTGCAGAAAGGGTGTGAAGGTGATGCTTGACCTCCTCTAACTTCACAAGGAGAAGAGATAATTAAAGTGAACAAACCAAGGTTCATTCTTATGAGGCAGAAGTCCTCCACCCACCAAACTCTGTCAAAAATTCTGACACCAACCATGCCTCCCACAGCAGTCTTTATTTCTCTGCTGGGTTTTATAATTCATTGCAATGGCCACACAAAATGCACAGACAATATTCATCATTATGGATTTATTAAGAAAGTAACAAGTTAAAATTTAGGTTCAGGATACAATTCTTTGATGAGGACAGATTCCACTTGGCCATGTCTATAGGCAGGCCTATCTTTGGTTCTCACTCTGTCAGAATAGACTCTACCTTTCTCTGGAAAGTGTTACAGAACTCTTATAGCTGTGCTCATAGGTGTACCCCACTCCTGCAGTAAGCCTCCTGCCTGAAGGCACTTGGTTTTCTTACTTTGTGGGCAGGAAAGTCTGATGCTCTGTCTCCTGTAGGTTTTTGGTTCTGTTGGTTCTGCTGCCTCTGCTACCACCCTCTCTCTGAAATCTTAGTGCAGGGATCTTGGGTACAAGGACATATTTCACTCCAGGCTCCTGTCTCAACAGCAATGAATTTCCCCTTTCTGCCTCTGGATGGCTCATTTTAGCCTGGCAAGATGGCAAAACTGGCCAATCCCTATGTTAGTATTCCATACAATTTATTGACATGCTCCTCCCCCCCCATGCAAGGGTGCCACGTACCTTATTTAAATTATTACCAAGCTATCCAGTCCCTTCAGTGGACCACAAGTACCTCACATTTGCATAGTTCTACCCAGTCATCTGCTGAAGGTTACAAAGACCATGGCTAGAAGAGCTGTACTAAGTAATTCACTTCACCACAGTGCCACATCTACTTATGCCTGTAATCTTTTTCACCTCATACAGATTATATAGTTGAAAAAGGAAGGAATATTTTAATAGCCTTTCCAAATATCTGTGCATATACCACTGATATAACATAAATGACATATGTTAGTTTCTTAAGGTTAGTTCCAACATAGTTTGAAACCATATCCATGAACTTTTCATGCTGGTTGTGCAGTGCCTAATGCATTTGACTGCTAACAGAAGGCTGGTGGTTCAAATCCACCAGCCACTCCTCAGAAGGAAGACTGGGCAATCTACTTCCATAGAGATACTGCCTTGGAAAGCCAAGCAGGGGTCACTATGAGTTGGATCTGACTATGCCATTAGAGCTACCTTGGTTTGATATTATAAAGGGTCTGGGTTGAATATAACTTTTGACCTTGTAGACCTCCTGGAAATGTCCCAGCTACACCCAAGGGCCTCTGGATCATATTTGAGAACCACTGGCCCAAAGGTGAAAAAAAAAAAAAAAAGCATCTTTGGTGATTATTTTCCACGTTTAAAGTCTCATACTTCCCAAAGGAAATGTAAGAGTCAAAATTTAAATCCAGATTATCTTTGTCTGTCCCCATTTCCACCAAAATCACATGTACTACACTGAAGTTGAAAGTGGAAATTAGAGATAATGCACATAATAGATATAAATATTTTTCCTTTTGAAGTAGCAGCTATATAAAATATATCCATTAAGTGTTTCTCATTTTTATTTTTCTTCTGAAGTTAAAATGCTTGCTCATCCCCCAACCTTTAAGGCAAGGTAGATGTCCATTTTACTGCGGTCTTAGATAACTTAAAGAAAAACAATTACACCAGCTGGTTTCAAAGAGTTGTTGTTTTGTTATCTGCCATCCAGTTGGCCTCATCTCATGGTGACCCTATGCACAACTGGACAAAATGCTGTCTGGTCCTGTACCGTCCCCAGGATTGATTGTAGACTGCAAATTGTGATCCATAGAGTTTCCATTGGCTGATTTTTTGAAGTAGATCACCAGGACTTTCTTCCTAGTTCTCAGTCTGGCTACTCCACTGAAATCTGTTCAACATTGTACCAATATGAATTGCATCAAGGTCTCTGGTATGAAAGGTGAAAATTCTACCACTGAATCACCAAAGTGCCCATTTTCATAGAATGCTCTGTATAAAAAAGTTTGTGCTTTCAAAAATATTTCCTTACATCTAACATAAATCTAAGTCTGCAGTGTAAATCCCTCTTCCTCCCCTTACTCTTTCATTAGGTCCATGTGTCATAGCTAGCTAGTCAACACATTCATTATAATAATCAGCCACTTATTTATTTAAGATTTTAAGTCATCCTTCAGGCTTCTTACTCTCAGGCTAAACAATTCTATTTATTTTCCTCTAAACAATTTACTCTTTTTTCAGATAATATTTTCCATCTTTTTTCTTTTTTTTTCCCTCTTCACTGGAGTCTCTGAAGTTTTGTCACATTCCTTTTAAAATGTTGAGAACAAAACTAGACACCTTCATTTAATAAGGTCTTCACTTGTGTCAATACAGAGGAAATATTACTTCCCGGACTTGGCATGTCACACTTCTGTTAATATATGACCATGTTAGCCTTTCAAACAGAAACACTGTTTGGCTGACTGATATTCACTCTTAGTTTTGCAATCACTCCTGACTTTCTAGTGTAGTTTTGCTTAAGAAGACAGTCCTAGGCTCTAATCTCTGCATTTTGTTTCTGGCTTCTGAGTGTAATCTTGCCCTTGCCCTATTTTGCTTTTCCCTCATTTTTCCTGCCAATTTCCCTAATTTATCAAGCTCACACTGAACTATTCTTGTCTTCCAAGATGTAAGCAATACCAATCACTTAATGTCATTCACACATGCTCTAGATTCCATCATCCTAGACATTCATTTAAGACATACAGCTGATTTGGGGCACATTATTTTCTAGCAATAAAAGGGAAAAATGCAGCAGCTAAAATTATCTTCCCAAAGTAACCTCCTTTTTTCACTACTCAAAAAGTATAGAGGTGTCTGATGCTGCCAAAATTAGGAATAAGTGAATCCCAGTCTGGTATGTATTAGAAATCATACTACTAGAAAGTTAAAAAGTTAAGGTAGTACTAAGCTATAAAATGAATAAAGGGAAAAAAAAAAAAAAAACTAGCTACAGTGGCTTAGAGAAAAAAGTTTATTCTTCTCTCTCAGGTATATGTTATGGCGTGATGCTGAATCAACCACATGTTTGTTTAGAGACTCAATTTTCTTCTATATTTTTGCTATTCTCGTCCCTAGATTATTGTCCTTACCTGTATGGTTCAATCTGGGTCCTGTGAAGCTTGTTTGAAAGGGAAAGAAACATGAAGGTGTGAATATCAGTGTCTAAAGGCCAAGGTCTATGAATGGTATGCATCCCTACCACTCACATGCCATCTGCAGAAAACTAGTCATAGGCAGTCACTGGGATTGAGTGAGATTCATTCCTAAGTGTATCGTTAAGTCAAATTTGTAGACAAATTAGGACTGTTGTATACAGTTCTTATTTAGCCTTATTCGGTGCATAAAAATTTGAAGTTTTGTCAATGATTTAAAAGATACACATTCAGCAAGTGTAGGTGATAATGATGAAGAATAGTTAAATAATGATTGGTTCCATCCTTTCAAACTGAGGGCACAATCACATAACATTAAAAGACAAGTCAGAGTTTTCCATAGATAGGAGATTTGTAGCCTGGGGACAGCCTGTACATGCAAGGGAGTCCAGAAAATGTATCATTATAATTAAAAGAAGATGAAAAATGTATATTGGTGAACAATTGCAGCCTCGCCACCAAAGTCTAACTTGAATGGTATAGTCAATCATGCCCAGCAGAGACCCTGTTGGTGGTCATGAATATCATCTAATATTCCCCAAAGAGTGTGGTGAGATTTTGTCTCACATACACTGGGCATATTATTAGGAGAAGCCAGTCCCTGGAGAAGGACATAACTTTTGATAAATAAAAGAGCAGTGAAAAAGAGGAAGACCCTCAATGAGATGGATTGATGTGGAGGCTACAAAAACAGGCTTACACATAGCAACAACTGTAATGAAACAACTGTGTTTCATTCTTTTGTATATATGGTTGCTGTGAGTTGGGAAAAACTCAGTGACACCTAACAACATCTCTCTAAGTGTTTATAAACCTCTGAGTTTTGTTTAACAGTCTGATCATATGAGCTTCATTAAAAAACACTCTTATACAATGAGCCAAATCTCACATACATGTGTTGTCAGTCCAAAGTCTCCTACATTATCTCCATGTCATCATAGATTGATCCACCCTTCATTCACTCCCAAGCCTGATTGTGTTACAACATGCATTCTCTTGAAAGTCCAAACTAATCATTTCTTAATGTGATTTTTTTAACAATATTGGAATGAAGTCCCACAATATGACTTCTTAGGACTGGTATTCCCTAATGACTGTCTCATAGTATTTTTATTTATATAAATACCCTTTTGTTGGTTAAACCTCCTTTTCCCAGATTCCAAACTATTAGACTAATTTTCTATGGATAACATTTACACAATATAAAAGTGCTTGTCCTTGCCTAAGTTGGAGGTAATTTCTACTTCTATTGTCTCTTTCAAATTAGTCAAACCCAATATTAAAACCTGAAATTTCTAAAGATACAACTATATCATAGGTGTTTTTTTTTTTTTTTTTTCCTTAGGCATTGAAGGTATTGGCAAAAAACAATACTGGAGCAATAATGCTCCAGAAATTGATGAAATATAAATAGAGATATTTCAACAAATGGATGCAGTGCTGAAAGTGCTCAGTTCCTACAATAAGAAATTTGGAAGGCAGCCACCTCACCAACTGACTAGAAGAGATCCATATAAGTGCCCTTAATAAAGAAAGGTAATCCAATGGAATACTGAAGTTATCAAGCAACACCTTTCATGTCACACCATAAGTAAAATTTTGCTGAAGATACTTAAAAAAATAAATTTAACATGAACATGAAGAGAGTAAAAGGTCATTAAAAAGACAAGAAAGAAGAGACCAAAATGTATGTCAGAAGAGACTCTTAAACTTGCTCTTGAATATAGAGTAGCTAAAGCAAAAGAAATAATAGAATAAAAGAGCTGAACAGAAGACTTCAAGGACAGCTCAGAAAGACAGAGTAAAGTATTATAATGAAATGTGCAAAGACCTGGAGTTAGAAAACCGAAAGAGAAGAATATGTTTGACATTTCACAAGTTGAAAGAACTGAAGAAAAAATTCAAGAAATGAGTTGTAATATTAAAGGATTAACTGGTAAAACATTGAATGACACAAAAAAGCATGAAAGGAAGATGGAAGAAATACAGTGTCACTGTACCAAAAATAATTGGTCAATGTTCAATTATTTCTAGAAGTAGCATGTGATCAAGAATGGATGACAATTAAGGAAAAAGTCTGAGTGGCACTGAAGGCACTGGAGAGAAGGAAAGAAAAGAAAGAAAAAAAAAAAGAAAAAGCACTAAAAATTGACAGAATACCGAGGTACTTCAACTAATGGATGCAACTCTGAAAATGTCCATTCATCTATACCTGGAAATTTAGCCAACTGAGTGCAAGATATTCTTATTTGTTCCATTCCAAAGAAAGATGATCCAATGGAATGCGGAAATTATTGAACCTTATAATTAGTATCACACCCAAGCAAAATTTTGCTGAAGGTAATTCCAAAACAGCTGCAGCCATACCCTGACAGGATATTGCTAGAAATTCAAACCAGATTCAGAAGAGGATGTGGAATGAGAGAAATCTTAGCAGATATTAGATGCATCTTGGCTGGAAGCAGAAAATCCCAGAAAAATGTTTACCTATGTTTTCTTGACTATGTAAAGGCCTTTGACTGTGTGAATCATAACAAATTCTACATAGCATGGCTAAGAATGAAAATTCTAGAACACTTAATTGTGCTCATGTAAATTCTGTACATAGACCAAGAAAGAGTCACTCAAAAAGAACGAGGGGGGTACTGTGTAGCTCATATTTGAAAAAGCGTAAACTATGATTGTATCTTTTCACCATACTTATTCAATCTGTATACTCAATAAATAATCCAAAAAGCTGACTATATGAAGATGAATGTGTCATCACAACTGGAGGAAGGCTTATTAACAACCTATGATACATAGATAACAATATTATTTGCTGAAAGTAAAGATGGCTTGAAGCACTAATTGGAAAAGAACATGGAATATACAATGTATGAATATAGGAAAATTGGAGTTGTCAAAAATGAAATATCCCAAGTATTTAAAAAAAAAAAAAAAAAACTTACTACTTTCGAGTCATTCCTGACTCAGAGCAACCCCTCCTTGGCCTTCTGAAACAGTATCACTACAGAAGTAGATTGCCCAATCTTCCTTCCAAGGAGTGGCTGATGGGTTTGAACCACCAGCCTTCTGGTTAGCAGTCAAATGCCTTAGGCACTATGCCACTAGAGCTCCTATCCTAGGAATTAGTGAGCTGAAATGTATTGGTTTTTGCCATTTTGAATCAGACAATTGTTTGATCTACTATGCTGGCAATGTTGCAAGATCTATCCTGAAGAATAATGCTGTCAGTGATAGGAAAATATCCATAAGCCTACAAGAAAGACCAGTTAATACTAATATTATTCCAATTTGCTCACCAACCACTAAAGCCAAAGATGAGGAAATTTAAGATTTTTACAAACTTCTGCAGACTAAAGTTGACCCTACAAGCAATCAAGATGTGTTGATTATTACAGGTGATTGGAATGCAAATTTGGGAACAAAGAAGAATCACTGGTAGTTGGAAGAAATATGACCCTGATGAGAGAAATTATGCTAGAGATCACATGATATAATTTTGCAAGACCAATGATTTATTCACTGCAACTACCTTTTCTCAACAACAAAACAGTGGCTCTACACATAGACCTTGACAGATGGAAACAGGAATATGATCAACTACATCTGTGGAAAGAGAGAATGGAGAAGCTCAGTATCTTCAGCCAAAACAAGGCCAGGAACTGATTGTGGAACAGACCATTCATTGCTCATGTGCAAGTTCTGAAGTTGAAGACAATTAAAACAAGTTCATGACAGCCAGAGTATGACTTCGATTATACTTCACCTGAATTTAGACACTATCTGAAGAATAGATTTGACACAATGAATACCAATGGCCAAAAACCAGATGAATTGTGGAATGACATCACGACCATCATTCTTGATGAACTAAAGCAAAAGGCTATTTAAAAGATAGGAAAGGAAGAAAAGACCAAAAGAGATGTCAGAAGAGACTCTGAAACTTGCCCTTGAGCAGAGAGTAGCTAAAGCAAATGGAAGAAATGAAAAGATAAAAGAAGTAAACAGAAGATTTCAAAGAGCAGCTCAAGAAAACAAAGACAATTACTCTAATGAAATGTGCAAAGACCTGGAGTTAGGAAACCAGAAGGGAAGAACATTTTTGGCATTTCTCAAGCCGAAAGAACTGAAGAAAAAATTCAAGCCTCAAGTTGCAATATTGAAAGATCTTATAGGCAAAATATTGAGTGAAGTTATTGTTGTTGTTGTTATGTGCCACTGAGTCAGACCCGACTCATAGCAACCCATCCTTGGGTTTCTGAGAGAAGTAGGAAGAAATATAGGGTCACTGTAACAAAAATATTTGAGTAATGTTCACCAATTTCAGGAGGTAGAATATGATCAAGAACCAATGGTATTAAAGGAAGAAGTCCAAGTTGCACTAAAGGAATTTGCCAAAAAAGAAAACAAAAAAGAAGGCTCCAAGAATTGACAGAACACCCACTGAGATGTATCAACAAATGAATGCACCACTGGAGGCATTTACTCATCCATGCCAAGAATTACAAATATGAAAGACAGCCACCTGGCCAACTGACTGGAAGAGATTGATACTTGTGCCCATTCCAAAGAAAGGTGTGATCCAACAGAATGTGGAAATTATCAAACAATATCATTAATAACACACACAAATAAAAATTTGCTGACAATAATTGAAAATATTGTTGCAGCAGTATATTGACAGAGAACTTCCAGAAATGCAAGCTGGATTCAGAAATGGATGTGTAATGAGGGACTTCATTGCTGATGTCAGATGAATCTTGGCTGAAAGTAAAGAATATCAGAAAGATATCACTTGTGTTTTATTGACTATGCAAAAATATTCAAATGTGTGGTTCATAAAAATTATGGATAACATTAAGATGAATTGGAATTCCAGAACACTTAATTGTGCTCATGAGGAACCTGTACATAGACCTGTATGTAGCCTGTATGTAGGCTGTTGTTTGAACAGAACAAGAGCACACTGCATGGTTTAAAATCAGGAAGGGAGTGCATCATGGTTGTATTCTTTCACCATTCTTATTCAATCTGTAAACTAAGTGAATAATCCAAGAAACTGGACTATATGAAGAAGAACACGGCATCAGAATTGGAGGAAGACTCATTAACAGCATATGACATGAAGAAGACACACCCTTACTTGCTTAATGTAAAGATTGCTTGAAGCACTTACTGATGAAGATTAAACACTACAGTCTGCAGTAAGGATTACACCTCAACATAAAGAAAACAAAAATGAAGAAATGATTGAAGTTGTTAAAGATTTTGTTTAATTTGGATCCCAAACCAACACCCATGGAGGCAGCAGTCAAGAAATCAGATGTTGTATTGCACTGGGAAAATCTGCTGCAAAAGATCTCTTTAAAGCGTTGAAGAGCAAAGATGTCACTTTGAAGACTGAAGTGCATCAAACTGAAGCCATGTATATTTTCGATCACCTCACATGCATGTGAAAGCTGGAAAATGAATAAGGAAGACCAAAGAAGAGTTTCTGCTTTTGGATTGTGGGGTTGGTGAAGAAATAAATCTGTCCTGTAAGAAGTACAGCTGGAATGCTCCTTGGAAGCAAGAATGGTTAGACTTTGTCTTACCTACTTTGGTCTTGTTGTCAAAAGGGACCATTCCCATTATAAGAATATCATGCTTGGCAAAGTGTAGGGTCAGTGAAAAAGGGAAGACCCTCAACAAGATGGATTAACACCATGGATACAAGAATGGGTTCACGTATAGCAAGGATCGTGAGGATGGTGCAAGACTGGGCAGCATTTCATTCCGTTGCACATAGAGTTGTTGATAGAGTCAACTCAACAGCACCTAACAGCAAGAACAGCATCATGAAAAACTAATTAATAATAACATTGAATATATTAATGGACATGTACTAGAAGTCTATTAATATATGCAATGTTGTTATTAATTAGTTTTTCATGATGCTATTGTTGCTGTTATTAATAGATTTCTAGTACATGTCCTAGGAGCTCTGGTGGCCTAGTTCCTAATGCATTAGGCTGCTAACCAGAAGGCTGGGAGTTCAAACCCACAAGCCACTCCTTGGAAGCAAGTTTGGGCAATCTACTTTCGTAGTGATACTGCCTCAGAAACCCAAGGAGGGGTCACTATGAGTCAGATATGACTCAATACAGTGTGTTTAGATTTTTGGTGTATTTAGTATATGTCCATGGCAGCTATAATGAGAGCTTAATGTTTTTTGTGTCACTTGCTTCTCAGAATATCTACCATGTAAGTTTCTGTTTCACCACATTATAGATGATGAAACCATAACTCAGTAAATTCAAATAGTTTGCCTATAGATACACAGCTAGTGAATAACAGGATTCAACTTTAACTCGTATTCTTCTCACTGTACAGTATTTCCCCCTGTCCCATGTTTACATTTGGGCTTGACAGGTATTCTGACGATATATTCCTCAAAGTCAGAGAATAAGTTGCCAAGGACGGCTCTCTACCCCTTAATTAGTGGACATTTATCAGGTACAACTGATGCACAAGTTGAGAAGCCAGTTATATGGAATTCTTTTCCAGTGACTCATTTTTGCCATTCAGTTTCTAAGTTTAGGCATATTTATGCTAAAGGGTTCTTAGCAGTTTCCAAAAGTATTAAAATCTCTGCAGGTGAGTTAGGCCCCAGAATTGGACTGTTACCTGCCTGCCATTTATGAAAAAGCCTCAAGGATCTGGGCTATATTTTAGGCCCTATCATTCAGGATCTGAAGCAACTAACTTGATTTTTGTTATTGCAGTTTAACCATCTATAAAATAAGAGTTACTTCATTTTTTCTAATGTTTTTTGAGACAGGTAAATGCAGACTCATTAAAGGATTAAAACTTCATGATTTTTTTTTTTTCTAAGAAGATCCATCCATTCCCTAATTAGGTAATAATAATAATAATAATGGTTAGTCCACCTCCATCCTGCTTGCAACACTCAGAAACCTGTGGAATTTATGAGAGTAATGATGAGATTTTTGAGGAAATTCCAAGTGATGGCTAGTTTTGAACACATGGAATAAGTATGTTACTAATCATAGCCAGAAACAGAAGGACAACAAATTTACATGAGAAACATCAGTCTCACAAGGAACCAGGCTGCTGACCACCTGCAGGGACACTGTGGACCATACTCTGCAAACCACTGACATAGAATTACTAATAATTGGTTTTAAAAAATCTTGGAGAAATATATCTGCCCTATTGTTTGAGCTCTTTCCTAAAAAAATGGCTGTGTGTGATTATTTTTTGCATGCCAATTCAGCTGTTTTATTATTCCCCCTCCTGGTTTGGCCTTGTTTCTTAAAATTATTAGTCACAATGCACTGGGTTACAGCGACCTTACATTTGTTCATTTGGACAAATTCAGATTCTCTCTCTTCTTCTGTCCATATGACTAGCTCACTTAATTACACAGAAAGTCTCCAATTCTATGATACAGGAAGAAAAGCCCTCCCAAGTTAGTCAGTTGATGCTTTTATTTCACTCAGAGAAAACTTATCAAAGGAGACAAGGAGCACTAAATGCAGCAGATATTTGATGCTAGTAAGCTTATACCGTTGCCATAGCAACCCTGTCATTAAGGATGTTTCAGCATTTCCTATTAACCTCCATCTTCAGAGCATTATAACTTCTTGGTAAAAATTCCCTCCAGGCTAAAATTTGGCATACATGATCTCAGATGTGCCAGGTGTCAATGAATATATACATATATAGTATCCATTTTCTCAAAGAAAACCTGGTGAATTTCCAGAGAAATTATCTTATTTTTTCATAGGGTTCAAATTCATTAAATTTAGTGTTAATTTGATTATTTTTAGAAGATTCTTAAGACAACACAACTAAGCACTTATAAGATCTAATGTTTGCTGTTGGTTTCCTTCCCTTTACCTCACTGGTTGGTATGATCACAATGATATATGTCAAAAATCACTGTGAATTAAGACTTGGCTGATTCAAGACAAGTTTTAAACTCACATAAATAAAAGCAATTAGAAGTGTTCTTTCTGTGTATTTGGCATTTATATTTTAATAAAAAAAGAAATCTGTTTGATAGTGTGCTGTAGAAGGTGCGGAATTTGGGAAAAGGCAGGGGCTGAGTTCAGATACTGTCTCCTTTTACTTCCCTCATACACAATGGAACCACATTTTTTTACTATTCCAAAGAAGAACTCAGACATTTCCTGAGGACTACACACCAATTCTGCACTCTCAACACAGAGTTTTAGGATTAGACACCATAACCTAGGATATGTTCTGTTAGGAGGGATTTTGTTTTGTTTAAGGTAATTTCTTAATAAATTTCCCAATTTCTTTATTTTCCTAACCTTTTATTTTGAAGAATTCTAAACCCATAAAAGTGTTGTAAGAATAGCAGATTGAACAACCATTTAACTCTAACATTAAGCAATTGTTGGCATTGAACTGAAACATTTGAGAGTTGCAGACATTGTATTACTTCAACTTACTTATTTCGCCATTCAGTGTCTCCTAAGAATTAAAAGTTTCATACATAACTACAAAATAATTATCATAACCAATAAATCTAATATTAGCATTATTTTTATTGTGATTTGGGTGAAAGTTACAGAGTACATCAGTTTTCCATTCAATAATTCATACACATTTTGTTTTGCAACATTGACTGCAATCTCCACAATGTAACTGCTCTCTTCCCACTTCCTCCCATGTTTACCATCTCCTTTCCTCCTTCTTTCTTATCCCTTCCTGACTTCTTTAACTTCACAAAGGTACCACCATCAGCATCAACAGCCCAAGGCTGGTTCCTCTGAGGTCTAAGTCAGACATGCCAGCACCCTCCAAACTTTTTCACCAATGCTAACATCAACCATCCCTCTCTACTTCTTTGCTGGGTTCCTTAATTTGTTGCAATGGTCACGCAGAACTCACAGACAATACTCACAACTATGGGGTTTATTAGGGAAGGAACAGATTTCAATTCTAGTATGGGAACACTCAGGATACAATTCTTCGATAAGGACAGCCTCCCCTCAGCCATGCCCATAGACACACTTCTTTTTGGTGTTTGGCCTCTCACTCTGGCCTCTGCCCTGCTCAAGCAAGTATCACAAAGCTCTTTTAGCTCTGCCAATAGGTGTACCTCACTCTGCCAGCAAGCCTCCTGACCAAAGGCACTCAACTTTCTTGCTCCGTAGACTGGTAAGCTGGCTGCTGTGTCTCACGATGGTATTGGTCCTGCTGTCTTTGCTGTCATCATCTCTCTGCCATCTCTCTGTCATCCTACCAGTGCAGAAATCTTAGGTCCAAAGATGCACTCCATTTCCACCTTCTCTTTGATGTGGTGAGATTCCCCGCCCCCCTCACAACCTTCAGCCTCTGGAAGGGCTCATTTTAAACCTAGTGGAATTACAAAACTGATCAATCTCCATACTAGAGCTCCATATACCTTATTTCCATGGTCCATTCCACAAGGGTGCCGTGTACATTATTTAGTGTTAACAAGATATCCAATACACTTGGCAGGCTGCAAAGAACATCATATTTACATAATTCCACCAAGTAATCTGGTAGGAGTTACAAAGACCATTGCTAGAAGAGCCATGCCAAAATAATTTACTGCACCACAGGTACACGCGGTATTTCTCTTTCTAAATTTTTAAGGAGGCCATACTGTTTTCCTCCGTGGTGGTACAATTTTACTGTCTCACAACTGTGTATGAGGGTTCCAGTCTCTCCACACCCTCACTAGATATCTCATTTTCTGTTTTTGTGAACTTTGCTATTAATGCTGGGGTAAGATGATATCCCTTTTTTTTTTTTTCTTTTTTTCTTTTTTTTCATTTGCATCTCTCTAAGGAGCTCTGGTAGCATAGTGCCTAAGGCACTTGACTGCTAACCAGGAGGCTGGCTGTTCAAACCCCCCAGCCACTCCTCAGAAGGAAGGTTGGGCAATCCTACTTCTGTAGTGATACTGCCTAGGAAACCCAAGGAGGGGTTGCTATGAGTTGGGGCTGACTCGACGGCACATAACAGCAACAACAAAGGGCTAATGATCATAAGGATTTCTTCAGATGGACATTATCATTATTATCTAAAATAATCCCATATTGAATGTTCTCATTCATCCTACTTATCCTTTTTAGTTGTGTTCTCCATCAGGAATCCAATCAAGGATATCTATTACATTCAGTTGTCATGTCTTTTTATTCTCTTTGAATATAGAATGTTCCTTTAATCTATTCTGTCTTTCTTGACATTGACTTCTATAAAGAATCCAGATCAATTCTTTACAAATATGGAATATTCCACAACTGTTTCCTCATTATTGTTGTTGTTCTGTACCATTAAGTGTATTCCAACTTATAGCAACCAAATAGAACTGAGTAGAAATGCCCTGTATTGCCACTTCTTTCTCCATGGAGTCACTAGAGTGTTCCAATTTCTGAATTTTCAGTTAACACTCAAGCTCTTAGGCATCGTGCCTTATGATTAGACTTGGATTAAACATTTTTGGCAGAAATACTCCAAGGGTGATATTGAATCCTTCTCAGTATCATATCTGAAAGAACATAGTATCAATTTGTCTTATTATTGGTGACCAATTTATTTCTTATGTGTTAGTTTTATACTTCTTTTTGAGTCCATTTTGTGGCCTTCACATAATTATTAAACTATTCTCTTGGTGATGTTCATTTACACACTGTTGTTGTTGTTGTTAAGTGTCGTCGAGTCATTTCCGACTCATAGCGACCCCATGCACAGCAGAACGAAACACTGCCCGACCCCATGCCAGCCCCACAATCCCTGCTATACTTGAGCCCATCATAGCAGCCACCATGTAAATCCATCTCGTTGACGGCCGCCCCCTCCCTCCTCGACCCTCCACCCTACCAAGCATGACATCCTTCTCCAAGGAATGATCCCTTCTGACAACATGACCAAAATAGGTGAGACGAAGTATGGCCATTCTTTCTTCCAAGGAGCATTCTGGCTGCACTTCCTCCAGGACAGATCTGTTTGTTCTTTTAGCAGTCCATGGTACTTTCAGCATTCTTCGCCAGCACCAC
>NW_006921776.1:2242387-2253139 GCF_000298275.1 Orycteropus afer afer
GTTCCACGTCCTCTTCTGAATCCAGCTTGAACCTCTGGAAGTTCTCTGTCAATATACTGCTGCAAACGTTTCTGAATTATCTTCAGTAAGATCTTACTGAAGTAAGATTTACTCAGTATGTTAACAGATTTGTTTTTATATTTTTATCCCACTAACATACAATGCTTCTGACAACATCTATATACTTAAATACTTCATTTTAATTTTCTTTCTACAGGACATATTCTCAGGAGAGAGAGTATTGTGTCAAAAATCTATATGTATTTTAGTTTTAGTAGAGGTTACTTGATTGTTTCATTCACTGTGAGCCCACATGTCCACTACCAGTGTATGAGAGACTTCCTCACCTACTCACAATAGTAGTATTCTCATTTTTTAAAACATTTTTCTCTCTAAAAGGTGTGAGATGATATACTATTGATACTTTATTTCCTTTCTTTTGGTAACTAATGCATTTAGGCATCTTTATGTGTATTAGAAATTTTGGTTTGCTCATCTATGAACTGCTTCTTCACACAATCTGCTTATTTTTTAAAATGAAATTTGTCTTCATCTAATGAATTTGTTAGAGATCCTTGTATATTTTTTATTTTAATCTGTGTCTTTTCTAAAATTGTTTTTTTCCAGATCTACATTTTGTTTATTTTCTTTATTTATATTGTCACTTGACAGTCAAAATATTTTGAAAAATTATATATAGTCAGATATATCCTTCTTTGTTTTGCAGTCTCTGCAATTCCGGTCTCAGAAAGTTGGTGTCTCTCCCCTCTAGATTTAGGAATAAGGAGCTCTGGTAACATAGTACCTAAGGCATTTCACTGCTAGCCAGAAGACTGGCAGTTCAAATCCACCAGCCACTCCTTGGAAGAAAAGTTGGACAATCTACTTCTGAAGTGATACCACTTTGGAAACCCAAAGAGGGGTCGCTATGAGTTGGCTCTGACTCAAAGGCAGTGAGTTTGATTTTTTTGGTTATATTTTCAAGATTTAACATTTCTGTAATATTTTTATTATTTTCTCAGATGGATCTTGAATGAAAGCAAAGAATACCAGAAAGATGTATCCCTGTGTTTTATTGACAATGCAAAGACATTTGACTGTGTATATCATATCAAATTATGGATAACATTGTTGTGTTAAGCTGGGTTCTCTAGAGAAATGAAACCAGTAAAGCTTATATATATAGAGAGAAAGAAATTTATCTTAGGAAAATGGCACACACACTTACAGAAGTGGACAAGTCCCAAGTTATTAGATCAAATGTCAAGTTGGAGGTTTTTCCCGACTCACGTAGCTGCAGGGGCTGATGAGCTCAAGGCTAGCAGGCAGTATACCAGCTATTGACTCCAACAAATGATGAATCCAAGATCTCCAGGCCAAATGGTGGATTACTTGTTCACGGACAGTTATAGGTGGCACAACAGGATCCCGATCAACAGAAGAGTGTCTCTTTTTCCCAGGATGTCCATAAATATATTGGATGCAGGCCACACCCCTAGGGAAACACCCTTTCAATGGATTGGATGCTCAAAACATATACATCCTATCTCATCACGGGAATAACCCACATCACAACTGCTTAAACTATTCGGAATTGTGGTCCTGCCAAGTTGACACACAACTCCAACTATCACAGTTCACCCCTTGTCAAGTTGGCAGTTGTACACATCTCCTTAACCATGTTTTATCTCTAAATAAGGAAAATGATAAAGTCCTATCTGCACCTAACATGATACACTAACACGTGTACAACCAAAATGCATTAATGCTATTTACATTTCATAGTTCATACTGGAAAGAAAAAAATATATATCTGATTCACATATACAATGAAGAAATATAGCAATCATAGTCCTTGTTTCTGCAACTGGTCACATTGTCCTAGCTGATATTCAGAAGTACCTTCTTCTACCACATTCTGTATTTCCCTTGCCCTCAGCAAGCACCTCAACCAGGTTGTGGTTCTTTGCCTGGTGGGATGACCCAAACCTTCATTCCTGAAGGGTCTGGGCCATTAGTAGTCATATTAGAATTGGGTTGCTATAATTTTCCATTGATTTTAATCACAGGGCATGGTAGTACTAAGAGATGTCCTAAAGAATCTACTGTGTTCCAGACATATTCTTCTTTATCTCCATTATGTAATGTCAATCCAATTTCCCCTTGGTAATCAGGATCTATTACACAAGATAGTACAGTAACACCCTTCTTTGTCTGTTTATCCAGAGGCATGAGGAAGCCAAAATGGCTGGGTGGCATGCTTAACTTCCAGTTCAATGTAATCAGTATTGTGACTCCAGGTGGGAGTGTTCCTCCCTTTGGAACTAAGATCTCCAGACCCACAGAGCATAGGGTAGCAGGGACAGGAAGAAAATTTTTTTGAGTGGGTCACTAGGGGTAATAGTGAGTGGTACCACTCCTGTTTCCATACCTTGGTTCCTGGACCCGTGAATTCTGGCTATTGGAGAGACAACACCATATATTGGATGGTGGTTTAGAGCATATACAGGGTCTTGGAGAACCTTGCCACAGGCCTTCAAAGTATTGTCACCTAGCTGGTGCCATAATTGTGTTTTTAGTAGGCCATTCCATCGTTCTATGAAGCCAGCTGCTTCAGGATAATAGGGAACATGTTAAGACCAGTGAATTTCATGAGCATAGGCCCATTGCCACCCTTCATTTGCTGTGAAGTGAGTCCCTTGATCTGAAGCAATGCTGTATGGGATACCATGATGGTGGATAAGGCATTCTGTAAGTCCACAGATGCTAGTTTTGGCAAAAGAATTGCATGCAGGGAAGGCAAATCCATATCCAGAATAAGTATCTATTCCAGTAAGAACAAAGTACTGTCTTTTCCATGATGGAAGTGGTCCAGTGTAATCAACTTGCCAGCAGGTTGATGGCTGATCACCCCAAGGAATGGTTCCATATCACGGACTCAGTGTTGGTCTCTGCTGCTGGCAGATTGAGCACTCAGCTGTGGTGGTGGCCAAATCACCCTTGGTAAGTAGAAGTCCATGTTGCTGAGCCCATGCATAACCCCTATCCCTGCTACCATGGCCACTTTGTTCATGACCCCGTTGAGCAATGACAGGAGGGAGTAGCTGGGGGAAAAAGATGACTGGCTTCCATTGAACGTGTCATCCTATCCAACTGATTGTTAAAGTCCTCCTCTGCTGAGGTCACCTTCTGGTGAGCATTCACATGAGACACAAATATCTTTACTCTTTCGGCCCATTCAGAGAGATCTATCCACATACCTTTTTCCCATACATCCTTGTAACAAACTTTTAAATCATACTCCTTCAAAGTTCCAGACCACCCAGTGAAGCCATTGACCATAGCCTATGAAGCCACATACAATTGTACATCTTGTTCCATGCAAAGTGAATAGCTAGATACAGGACTCAAAGTTCTGCCCTTTGGGAGGATTTCTCTTCACCACTGTCCTTCAGGGAAGTCCCAGAAAGGGGATGCAGTGCAGCTCCTCTCCACTTTCTAGTGGTGCCTGCATACCAAGCAGAACCTTTATAAACCAAGCATGAGTTTTCTCTTCCTCAGTCAACTAATCATAAGGAACTCCCCATGAACCCATAGGGATAGACTGGGAGAGGGAAGGTAATGTGACTGGAGTGGAGATCATAGGCATTTGGACCACTTCCTCATGCAACTTACTTGTGCCTTCAGGTCCTGCTCCAGTCCAATCTCTGATATACCACTTCCATTTAATGATGGAGTGCCACTGTGCACATCCAACTTTATGACTCTGTGGGTCAGACAACACCCAGTTCATGATGGGCAGCTCAGGCCTCTTGGTCACTTGGTGGCCCATGGTTAGGCATTCAGTCTCTACTAAAGCCCAGTAACAAGCCAAAAGTTATTCCTCAAAAGGAAAGTAGTTATCTGCAGAAGATGGCAGGGCTTTGCTCCAAAATCTCAAGGGTTTGCATTGTGATTCACCAATAGTGACCTGTCAAAGACTCCAAACAGTATCACCATTAGATCATCTGGATCTTATGGCCCAAGTGGCAGAGCAGCTTGCACGGCAGCCTGAACCTGTTGCAGAGCCTTCTGTTGTTCTGGGCCCCACTTAAAACTAGCAGCTTTCCAAGTCACTTGATAAATAGGTTAAAGCAACACACCCAGATGAGGGATATGTTGTCTCCAAAATCCAAAGAGGCCCACCAGATATTGTGCCTCCTTTTTAGTTGTGCGAGAAGCCAGATACAATAACTTATCCTTCACTTTAGTCGGAATATCCCAATGTGCCCCACACCACTGGACTTCTAGAAATTTCACTGAGGTGGAAGGTGCCTGAATTTTTGTTAGGTTAATTTACCATCCTCTAGCACACAGATGTCTCACCAATAAGTGTGGAGTCATTGATACTTCTTCTTTACTAGGTCCAATCAACATAATGTCATTAATATAATGGACTAGTATGATGTCTTGCAGAAGGGAAAGGTGATCAAGGTCCCTAAAGATTAAATTATGACATAGTGCTGGGGAGTTTATATACCCTTGATGAAACACTGTGAAAATATATTGCTGGCCTTACCAGCTGAAGGAAAACTGCTTCTGATGGGCCTTTGAAATTGGTATTGAGAAAAATGCATTGGCTAGATCAATAGCTGCATACCAAGTACAAGGAAATGTTCTAATTTGCTCAAGCAATGAAACCACATCAGGAACAGCAGCTGCAATTGGAGTCATCACCTGACTAAGTTGATGATAATCTACCCTCATTCTCCAAGATCCATCTGTTTTTGCACAGGCCAAATAGGCAAATCACATGGAAACGTGGTGGGAATCACCACCCCTGCATCTTTCAAGTCCTTCATGGTGGCTGTAATCTCTGCAACTCCTCCAGGGATGCGGTATTGCTTTTGGTTTGCTATTTTTGTAGGTAGAGGTAGTT
This sequence comes from Orycteropus afer afer, assembly GCF_000298275.1. NCBI lineage: Eukaryota > Metazoa > Chordata > Mammalia > Tubulidentata > Orycteropodidae > Orycteropus > Orycteropus afer. The sequence continues at coordinate 2,247,306 of NW_006921776.1, forward strand.
CTAGTGGCTCCTGCTTGGCTTTTCCTACCATAATAGCCCTTACTCCACATGCCAGGGACCCAATGTGGGAATTCTGCCAATTGCTCAGTATATCTATTCCAATTATGCATTCTGGAACTGGGGAGATCACTACCGGATGGGTTCAGGGACACACTGGACCCAGGGTGAGATGCACCTTAACTAATACTCCATCAATAACTTGACTTCCATATGCCCCCACTCTGACTGGTAGCCCACAGTGATGCTTTGGGTCTCCTGGAATTAAGTGTCAATTCAGAACCAGTGTCCAGTAATCCCCAAAAAGTCTGATTATTTCATTTTCCCCAATGAACTGTCACTCTTATAAATGGCCCCAGATCTCTTTGGGGAAGGCTGGGAGAAAGATTGACATTATAAATTTTTGGCAATGTAGTGGGGTCCTTCCTCAAGAAGTTCCGGTCTCCCCTTCATTCATGGGGTTGTGGATCTGTGACCTGACTCAAGTCTGGAAATTGATTGAGAAGCTGTGACTCTGTATTCTGGCAATTCAGTCTAGACTGTTGTTCATGTGACCAAGAACTCTTCTGTCTATACAGATCAAGTAAATATTTAGTAGGTTTGCCATCTATTTCACTCCTAGGAACACCATGCCTAAGTAGCCAATGCCACAATTCCATATGAGTCAGGCTATTCTGATTATTGTTTTGATTCTGCTGTCCATTATGGCAACCACACCCACCTTGTCTTTGTTGATTAACTGCTGCCATTTGGCCCCTACTACCATGGGGTCCAATCAGCCTTATCTTAGTTAAGTTTCTTAGTTTAATTAGGGCAGTTCCTACTGTAAAATCTGGCTTATATAAGACAGCAATCACAGCAGTCTTCAAGGATGCTGGAGCTCCCTTCACAAATTTGTTCCTCACCTTACTGGTGAAAGGCATTTCCTCTGGACTCTCTATTTCTGGCTCTAGGGGTCTAATCTAATAAATCCATTCTAACAGGCCAATTTCCCTAAGCTTCTGGATACCTTCTGTATTATACCAAGGCAGGACTGGTACTTCAACTTGACTTAAAGTAGGCCACCGCATAATCCATGCTTCAGTAAGCCAACAAAATAAACTATTAGATCATTTCCCAACTAGAGCTGAAACACTGAATGAAGAATCTGTACTTAGTGAGTCTAAATCAATAACTCAGACCAATCCAATGTTACATTCCTTGCACCATTATCCCACACCCTCAGTAGCACTTCCCATACATATTCTCCAGATTTCTGTCTGTACATGTTAGCAAAATCAAGTAGGTCTTTACGGGTGTGGCATACCACCTCCTCAGTCACACTTCGTATTTCACCTTTTGGAGCTCAGTTGGACTTAAGTTTAGTTATATGTCTAGCAGCAACAATGGGTGTTTGGGGCAGTTCCTGAGAACATTCAGCAATGTCTTCCTTGGTATCTACCTCAGGTAATGACCCAGCAGGAACAGTTAGGTTAATCTCATCAAACAGAGGTGGAAAGGATGATGGTTTTATAGTAATCCCTTCAGATGGGAGAGATTGAACACAATTTACAGGCTCTATATCCTCATCTTCATGACTGCCTATATGTACCCATTTCATGTTTCAGGATCCCATTTTTTCCCAATCAGTACCCTCACTTTAGCTTCAGACACCATTCTGGATTGGCAATTCAATTGACATTGTGATTCAGCAACCCAAGACTCTGGGTTTGGTTTTTGGCAATATTAGCTCTGTTGCTAGAAGAAATAAGGCTTTCTTTCAGAGCACAACTGGAAACATTGAGGTCTTTTATGTGGTGCTTGAGCTGTGACTCAGCAGCCCTGCACTCATCTCATTCTTTCATCCCTTTGTCTAGCGTAAGTAGGACCAACCACCAGCTTCCTTATACTCCTCATGCTGACAAAATTGCAGAAAAGTACCAAAAACGTCATCACCCAGAGCCTCATTTCTCAAAAACTCTTGATCAATTGGTCCTGCTATTTTGCATATTATTGTTACCACCTCATGCCATGGATTAGCAGGGCCTCTTTACTAATGGAGGCAGAGTCACCAGTGCCTTTATGATTAATCAAATGGGAGAACCAAAGCAGAATTGGTGTGAAGCAGTTTGGAAAAAACATCCTTAAGATTTTGTCTCTCTAGAACCACTCCTGGTACCAAATGTGTTAAGCTAGGTTCTCTAGAGAAGCAAAACCAGTAAAACTTACATATACATATAGAGAAAGAGAAATTTATCTTAGGAAAATGGCTCACACACTTATAGAAGCTGGAAAGTCCCAAGTTCCTGGATCACACTTCAAGCTGGAGGCTTTTCCCAACCCACACAGCTGCAGGGGCTGATGAGCTCAAGGTTGGCAGGCAGTATACTGGCTTTTGACTCCAACAAATGCTGAATCCAAGATTTCCAGAGAAAAAGGTGGATTGTTTATTTAGGGACAGTTGTAGGCAGCACAACAAGATCCCGATCCACAGAAGAGTGTCCTTTTTCCCCAAGATGTCCATAAATATATTGGAATCAGGCCTCACTCCTAGGGAAACTCCCTTTCAATGCATTAGCTGCTCAAAACATATACATCCAATCTCATCACAGGAACAACCCACATCACAACTGCTTAAACCACTCAGAATTGTGGTCCACCAAGTTGACACACAACTCCAACTATCACAATTGTGAAGAATTGAATTCCAGAACACTTAAATGTGCCCATAAGGAGCCTGTACATAGACCAAGAGGTGGTTGTTCAAACAGAACAAGTAGATACTTCATAGTTTAAAATCAGGAAAGCTGTGTGTCAGCGTTTTTACCTTTCAACATACTTACTCAATCTGTATGCTGAGCAGATAATCCAAGAAACAGGATTACATAAAGAAGAACATGGCATCAAGTTCAGAAGAAGACCCATTAGCAACCTGCCATATGCAGATGATACAACCTTGCTTGCTGAAAATGAAGATAACTTGGCACTTACTCATGAAGATCAAAGACTATAGACATCAATGTGAATTATACCTCAACATAAAGAAAAACACTGCAGAAAAATTCATGCAATTGAATTCAGTGTTCGTGAAGAATACTGAAAATACCATGGACTGCCAGAAAAACAAACAAATCTGCACTAGCAGAAGAGCAGTTGGAATGCTCCTTAGAAGGGAGACTGACCAGACTTCATCTCATGTACTTTGATCATTTGGTCAGAAGGGACCAGTCCCTGTAGAAGATACCATGCTTGACAAAGTAGAGGGTAAGTGAAAAATGGGAAGACTCCCAATGAGATGATTAACACAATGGGCTCAATGATAGGTTTGCCACAGCAAAAATTGTGAGGATAGGGCAGGACTGGGCAGTGTTTCATTCTGTTCTATATAGTGTCGCTATGAGTTGGAGCCAATTCAACAGCACCTAACAACAACAATATTATTATTTTTTTTGGGGGGGGGAGGGTAGTAGCTAGCTTAGGGCATGCTTGAACACTGCATGTGGCCATGTCATTGTTCAGCAGCCTGCCATGTCCTGCTGACCTTGGGATTTTCTTTCTTTATTTTTTTTTTATTGTGATTTGGGTGAAAATTTACAGAGCAAATTCACTTTCCATAACAGCAGTTCACATATATTTTGTCTCATGACATTGCCCAAAATTTACCACAATGCAACAGCTCCCCTTCCACTTCCTCCCAATAGTTACCTCTTCCCTGTGTCCACCTTCCATGCACTCCTGCCCCCTGAACTGTCTCCCTGTGCATAAGCAGCCCTTCTTTCTCCCATGATTGTTCTCTCCAAGGAGTAGATCTACCTCAGGTAAATATTCAATTCATATGTCTGTCTTTTGTTTGGCTGGAAGCCAGAAGTGTGGGTTCAATTCCAGACCTGAAGGGCAGCTAGGGGCCATAGTCTCAATGATTCCACCAGGCTCTGTCAGACCAGCAAACCTGCCCTCCCCCCCTTTTTTTTTTCTCCAAATGATTTTGAGTTTTGTTCCACATTGTTCTCCCTCTCTACCAAGGATCTCCTACATAGATCCCCTCCAAGTGGATGACAGTGGTAGCCAGACGCCATCTAGTTCTTCTGGTCTTATAGTTGTATAGTCTGCAGAATTGATGGTGTATCAGTCACTAGGACTAATTGTTTCCATAAATTTTTGGTTTTCTTCATTCTTCTTTGCACTGGATGAGGAGAGACCCATTGTTGCATCTAGATGGCAGCGTGTTAGTTTTCAAGATCCCAGTCACTACTCGTCAAAGTAGGAAGTGGAACAATGTTTTGTATAGTATGTTATGCCAATTGGGCTTGATGTCCCCTGCGATTATAGCCCCAAGCCCACAGGTTCCACTACTCAGTCCCTCTGGGTAGCTGGCTATGACCAAGCAGTGACTACAACCTTGCCCTTTGTCAGCTATACTGTACACCTGGGAATTCTGATCATTCACATAAACTTATAGGACCATTGTCTGCCAACCCTATACATGGTCTTAGATACATTCCCCACATCATAGACACACATAATAGTTCAGCCTGTCCACCCATCTGTCCACCTGTATATCCATCCATGTTTGCCTTCACTGACAATGTAGTACTGTATGTGCAAAAGGGTTCATCTTTGTTGTCTGTACCTCCCACGTACCTCTCCATGTCTTTCTCTTCCTCAATGCTACCATATTGATCACTCACATTTGGTACATTGCCTTCTCTTCACCCATATACATAATTATCTCTATCTATCTAACAGTGTTTCCTCCCCTCTCCTACCACCCCTGGTAACCAACAAAGAAAATTTCCTTCCATGGATAAACCTTTCCTTGACTTTTACAATAAAGGACTAATACAATATTTGTCCTTTTGTGATTGACTTATTTCACTCAGCATAATGTTTCCAACTTCATCCACGTTATGAAGTGTGTTGCAGATTCTACATTATTCCTTAGCATTGCACAGTATTCCATTGTGTGCATGTACCACAGTTAGGTTATTCATTCCTCAGTTGATGGACACCTAGGTTGTTTCCATCTTTGGCTATTGTAAATAGTGCTGCAACAAACATGGATGTGCATATGTCTGTTCTTGTCATGGCTCTCACTTCTTTAGGATATATACCTAGTAATGGAATGGCTGGATCAAATGATATTTCTATTTCCAACTTTTGAAGGAATCGCCATACTGCTTTTCACAATGGTTGTACCATTTTACAATCCCACCAGCAATGTATGAGAGTCGCAATGTCTCCACATCCTCACCAGCATTTGTTATTTTCTGTCTTGTTGAACTTCGCTACTAGTGCTGGAGCCAGATGGTATTTCATTGTTGTTTTTATTTGCATCGCTCTAGTAGCTAATGATCATGAGCATTTCTTCATATGTTTGTTGGCTGCTTGAATATCCTCCTTGGTGAAGTGTCTATGCAAGTCCTCTGCCCATTTTTTAATTGGATTGTTTGTCTTTTTGTTTTTGAGGTGTTGGAGTTCTTTATAAATTCTAGAGATAAGTCGCTTGTCAGATATGTCATTACCAAATTCTTTCCCAATCTGTAGGTTCTCTATTGACTCTTTTGGAAAAGTCTTTGGAAGCACATAAAAATTTAATTTTTAGAAGGTCCCAATCCTCTGTTTTCTCTTCTGCTGTCTGTGCATTTTGAGTTATGCTTGATAGTCTGTTGTTGTTGTTAGGTGCCATCAAGTCATTTCCAACTCATAGCAACCCCTGCACAGCAGAACGAAACACTGCTCCATCCCACGTCAGCTCCATGATCCCTGCTATACTTGAACCCATCATCACAGCCACTGTGTCAATCCATCTCATTGAAGGCCTCCCCCTCTTTCGTCAACCCTCCACCCTACCAAGCATG
>NW_006921776.1:2260010-2261660 GCF_000298275.1 Orycteropus afer afer
ACTACACAGTCTTTTCCCTCTTTTTGTTTGTAGTTGTCCTCATTTGCTAATTGATGTCTCTGGTTCCCTGTTTACAATCTTGTAAGCTCCTTTTACTTTGGATATGTCCATAGCTGTGGTTTCTGGGTTATGTCATCTTGTGTATTATTGGTTAGTTTTTATTTGCTATTTTTGGTTCTCTGTTGAAAGGACTCCCTTTAGCATCTCTTGCATGGTGTGCTGGGTTTTAACAAACTCCCTTAGGTTCTGCTTATCTGGAAATTTCTTAATTTCAGCATCATATTTGAGGGATAATTTTGCTGGGTATATAATTCTTGGTTGAAAATTTTTCTCTTTAAGGGTTTTATATATACCATCCCATTGCCTTCTTGCTTGCATGGTTACTGCTGAGAAATCAGAGCTTATTCTTACTGGCTGTCCTTTGTAACTTACTTTTGGTTTTTCCTGTGCTTCCTTCAGGATTTTATCTTTGTCTTTGGTTTTGATGAGTTTGATGATGATGTGTCTTGGTGATTTTCTTTTGAGGTCTATCCTGTTTGGGTTTCTTTGGACATCTGAATGGATATCTTCTCCTCTTTCATTATATCAGGGAAGTTCTCCTCCAACAAATCTTGGACAATTTCCTCAGTGGTTTTATTTTTCTCTTCCTGTTCTGGAATTCCAATGAATCCTGGTCTGGATTGTCCTTGGAGTTACTGGCAAGCAGAATCAGTTCTTAAGACCCTGGAATACTGGAGAGCACTGTCTCTTTAAATATCCAAAATGGTTAAGCCACTTGTAAACAATCAAAAAAAGGTTATTCCTTTTGAGAGTATCTCACATGAACCTTAGGCTTTCTTCATTTTTTTTTATTTTTTTTCTGAAAAAAGTACTCAGATATTTGTGTTCAATCTCATTAATTCTGTCTTCTGTTACATTAATTCTATTCTTTTGCCCTTCCAATGTGTTATCTAATTCTGAAAATTTAGTATTAATCTTCTGGATTTCTATCTGTAGATTTAGAATCATTTCTATTTTTTCTTTATTTTGTCATTTTTTTCTTTTATTTTCTTTCAAAATTCTTCTAGGGTTTTTCCTGTGTTTTCCTTGGTCTGTCTCTCAATTCTTTGAAGTTACCTAAATATAATTCTTTTGAATTCCTTATCAGAGAGTTCCAATGGTGCTGCTTCTTCCTCAGGGATATGTTCTGTGTCTGTATCCTGCTTCCTTGTTTCTACCCCTTTATCTTGCTTCTTTGTGTGGGCTGTGATGGTCTGTCATCTCCAAGACACTGTGGCATTTTTGTATTTAGATCTCTGTTAACTGTTTGTGAAGAGCAGCCAAGGGTGATTCAGGCTCTTCTTGGTTTTTTTTTTTTTTTTTATCATTGGCCCTTTGATAGAGAAGGAGGTGCCAGCTCTCGCTCAGTAGAGCAGAGATGTAGGTGTAATTGTGTCTTATGGTGACTGTTGCTGTCTCCCACTCAGTTAGACAAAAACTTCAATTGAATAGCCATCAAGAAACTAAAATCACTGGACAAAAAAAAATACACCATGTAATCACACAGGAACTGTAACCAAAAAAAGAAAAAATGGAAAAAAAAGAAGAAAAAACAAGAAAACCTGCAATATCTGGGGATAGGGTACTAAAGAAAAAAGGTAGAGAAGGAGA
>NW_006921776.1:2262411-2265990 GCF_000298275.1 Orycteropus afer afer
ATTCTTCTGCTAGTTGGGGTTTAGTCCACTTCTATATCCTTCCCTTCAAGGCTCAGGGGTCCAGGATTATCTTCTGTGTCTGTGTTAATTGGTTCCCCTTTTCTTTGTTGAAGAGGGTCTGTATAGTCTTTCTGCCTAGTCCGCCATCTTACCTGAACAACAATATTATTAAGTACAACATAGGATTTAGTCTTATCATCTTTTAACAGAATAAATATTTAACAAATATTTTTAAATAATTCACTTTTTAAGTCAATGATATTAAATATCATATTATCTTTCATTAAGTAAAAATGCCACATTAATTATATGTTAAGAATCCATTTACACAAATACAGTTTTTTAACTCTAGGACGTGAATGGTAATTTGTCTGTTTGAAGGACTGTTGTGATAAATTCCCAGCTCTCAGAAATCTGTAAATAATGTTCTTCTCTCTTCTAACTTGCAGTTTTGAGCAGATGAGATGTCTGATGGCATTCTCACTCCTTTGCCTTTGTCGGAAATTTGCCCCTTTGCTCTAGAAAAAGGATATGCATATAACATGTTCTCTTTATTTTTAGAATTAAAGAATAGAACAAACTTGAATATATATGTTTAGATGTGTATATTTTCTAATCATTCCTTCCTGGAAATGAGAGATCTCTTACATTTCAGTTTTTTCCACAGCTCAGGAATTGCTTCAATTTTTTGTTTAATTATTCCACATCATCCATTTGTTCCTTTTTATTTTAAGGAAATTAGATTAATTTATGTTTGTTTTCCTCAACCTATACTGCAAATCTCATATTCCATCTGTCCACCTTTATTTCTCTTGATTTTTTGTTGTTGTTCTCACTTTTAAATTATAATTTATTTTCACAATGAGATGGACTGACACAGTGGCTGAAACAAAGGCCTCAAGCATAACAATGATTGAGAGGATGGCACAGGATGGAGCAGTGTTTCATTCTGTTGTACATAAGCCACTCCTCAAAGGAAGGCTGGCCAATCTACTTCCATAGGAATACTGCCTCAGAAACCCAAGGAGGGGTAGCTATAAGTCAGGTCCGACTCGACGGCATATAACAACAACAACAACATTATTTGAAACTGACTTGACAGAACTTAACAATAACAACCTACTAATTCAAGTCTCAACTATGTACATCTTATTGTTATACATACCTACTAAATTATTCAGATGGAAGATTATGATTTTTTTATGTCCAGCAAGTCCCTGTGTGTGTATATACATGCCTATGTGTACCTGTATGCTACACATACATCTCTTAAAGTGCTCTTACAGTTTTTCTTTGTCCTTTCATGTTTATCTACCCAGTAGTTCTGAATTAATGGACATGTGATTCATCTGTTCTGATCGATTTTATCACAGAGTATTGAGCATCTACACCTAATCCTCGGAAGGAAGATGGGGCAATCTACTTCCGTAATGTACTGCCTTGGAAACCCAAGGAGGGGTCACTATGAGTCAGGTTCGACTCGACAGCATATAACAACAGCAACAAAGTCTTATGACTGTTTTCCATTTTAGGCTCATTGGGAACTGGGTCTGGTTGTTATAGGTTTTCAATTAGTGTCAATTGAAAAATGAGATGGAAAGGAAGTAGTACTTAGGTGGGCAGCTGTGTGGAATTAGTCAGTCCCCAAAGTGTAAGAAGACATAATCCACCCATTCATCTGTTGCTTGGCCTCTTAAAATCAGCTATCATGTACATCAAAGTGTGACTTATTTTGAATTTATCTTGAAAGAGCTATATACCTGTTGACTCAAGTAATTTAAAAGATTCAGTGCTTTGTAACTTCTAGTATGGTTCTATTTGCTTGCCAAACTCTAAAAGAATAAAGCTCCATATAGGTTCTCTCAATGGGTACTATAGCAGAGTCTAAGAAAGGCTGCTGTTGTTGTTATGTGTCATCGAGTCGAACCCGACCCATAGTCGACCCCTCCGTGGGTTTCTGAGGCGGTGTCACTATGGAAGTAGATTGCTCAATTTTCCTTCCAAAGAGTGGCTGGTGGGTTTGAACTGCCAGCCTTCTGGTTAGCAGTCAACTGCCTTAGGCACTATGCTACCAGAGCTCCCCTAAGAAAGGCAGAGAGATCATAATCTGGAGAAGGAGTGATTTTAAGGAAGTCATATTCAGATCAACAACTTTGGGGATTCCTTTGTACCTGCTCTTTCTACAACTTTAGTTTTACTTGTTGTGGCAGTTAAATTTGTATGTCAACTTGACTGGGCCTGGTTGAGTGGCTGGGCAGCTGGTGATAGTTACTCCCTATGATGAGACTGGCAATCAACTCCATGGTGGGATCTACCACAAGCAGCCTTTGGGATGTGATGTGCTTCATGTATATAAGGAGAAGCCTTGGGGATAGTCTCTAGCTTATGGCACACTTGGACCCTACATGTAGTCATGTTATTGTTCAGCAGCCTGCCATGCTCTGCTAACTTAGGGACTTACGATGGACTTGAATTAATGGCCTGCTGTGTGGTTTGGTAATATCGGAACTGTGTCTTTTTACTTGTCAACCTTGGGCTTGGCAGCTTCAGCAGCCAGCAGCTGTCTGAGTGAAGAAAAGCATCTAGGTTCAGTGGGCCAGAAGCTGGAGGCAGCGCTGAAGCTAAGGCTTAGGTGCTTTCGCCCAGCCCCTAGAGCCTGGCACTTTGAACTTGAACTTAAAGTCTCCAACTTATAAGAGAATAAACTCCTGTTTGTTAAGTCCATCTCATTTGTGGTATATTCCTGTCAGAGTGGCACTAGGTAACCAGAACATTTGTATTATTAACATTAACATTTTACAAATACATGCTTACATTTGAATTACTTTTATCACTGGATTCAAATTAAACATTTTCTACTTTCTTCTGTCACTGTGAAGAGTTTTAAGACCTTCTCAACCTCCCCCACACACACACAATTCCCAATACTTGTTATATTATCATTTGAAATTATAAACCCTGCAACTTTCACTTTTTTCAAATTTCAAAGAAAATCTGTTACTAAGTTTTACCATATTTAATGCAATTTTCCAATGTATCTCAATATAGAAAATGTATTTTGTTGCTCAGTTGTTTTCAGTCACAATATTCTTATTATCACTTGATTCATATTTCATCATTTAGGCATTAATCATCTGGCAGTTTAACAGTTTACCCTGAAAAAAAAAAATCATTGGCATAATTTTGAGCTCTTGCATATCAAAACTTCCTTTCTCTTGCCTTTATAAATGAATGACAAATTGGTTGGTATTATAATCCTTGGGTCAAAACACTTTTACTTCAGAGCACTACTACAGTTGCTCCATTTTTTTCTATCTTTTAAAGATGAGGAATAGTGGAGGCATGCCTGATTTTTCTTTCCTTGTACAGAATCTGTTTTCTTACGTCCTAGATCCTTTTAGAATTTTTCTGTATTTTTAAAGTTTGCAATTTCACTAGGCCATTTCTAAGTGTTGTTTTGTTTTTCAATTTTTTTTTTTTTTTTTTAAATTGTGATCTGGGTGAAAGTTCACAGAACAAATTCACTTTTCATACAGCAGCTCATGCACACATTGTCTCATGACATTGACAGAAATTTCC
>NW_006921776.1:2266345-2281802 GCF_000298275.1 Orycteropus afer afer
ACCACATTGTTCTCCCACTCTATCCAGGGTCTCCTACACAGATCTCCCTCTGAGTGGTTGACAGGGGTAGCCGGGCACCATCTAGTTCTTCTCATAGTCTTACAGGCTGAGGATTACATGGTGTACCAGTCTCTTGGACTAATTGTTTACATGAGTCTTTGGTTTTCTTCATCCTTCTTTGCTCTGGACAAGGAGACACCCATTGTTGTATCTAGAAGGCTGCTTGCAAGCTTTCAAGATCCTAGTCGTTACTCGCCAAATTAGGATGTGGAACAATGTTTTGTGTAGTATGTTATGCCAATTGAGCTTGATGTCCCCTGCGGCTATAGCCCTGAGTCCACAGGTCCAACTACTGGCTCCCTCTGTGTAGCTGGCTGTGGCCAAGAAGTGACAACCACCTTGTACCTTGTCAGCTCTAATACATACATGGGGATTCTTACAGAACATACAAATACATTTGTGAAAAATATTGCCTCCCAAACCTATACATGACCTTTAGCACACTGCCCCCTGCATAAAAATAAAACACACAAAAAAACATTGCCCTCAAGTCAGATCCTACTCATAGAGACACCTCATTGGGTTTCCGAGGCAGTATCACTACGGAAGTATATTGCTCAATCTTCTTTCTGAGGAATGGCTGGTGAGTTTGAACCTCCAGTCTTTTGGTTAGCAGTCAAATGCCTTAGGCACTATGCCACCAGAGCATAGACATACCTAATAGTTCAGCCTGTCCACCCATCTATCCACCCATACATCAGTGTTTGCTTTCACTGACAACACAGTACTGTATGTGCAAAAGGGTTCATCTTTGATGTCTGTACCTCCCATGCACTTCCCTGTGTCCTCCTCTTCCTCGATGCCACCATGTTGATCACTCATGTTTGGTATATTCCCCTTCTCTTCACCCAAATCAATACTTGTCTTTACCTGTCTAACAATGTTCCCTCCCCTCCCCTTCTACCGCTGGTAACCAACAAAGAAAATTTCCTTCCATATATAAATGTTTCCTTGACTTTCAACAATAATGGACTAATACAATATTTGTCCTTCTGTGATTGACATATTTTACTTGGCATAATGTCCTCCAAGTTCATCCACGTTTTGTGGTGTTTTGTCGATGGTATGCTATTTTTTGCAGTTACATAGTATTCCATTGTGTGTCTGTACCATAGTTTGGTTAACTATTCTTCTATTGATGGGCACCTAGGTTGTTTCCATTTTTTGCTATTGTAAATAGTGCTACAATTAACATGGATGTGTGTATGTCTGTTCTCATCCTGGCCCTCACTTCTTTAGGATATGTACCTAGTAATGGAATGGCTGGGTCAAATGATATTTCTCATTCCACCTTTTTAAGGAATCGCCATACTGCTTTCCACAGTGGTTGTATCATTTGACAGTCTCACCAGCATTTTATGAGTCCCAACGTCTCCACGTCCTCACCAGAATTTGTTATTTTCTGTCTTGTTGAACTTTGCTACTAGTGCTGGGGCAAGACTGTATCTCATTGTTGTTTTGTTTTGCATCTCTCTAATGGCTAATGATTGTGGGCATTTCTTCATATGTTTGTTGGCCGCCTGAATATCCTCCTTGGTGAAGTGTCTAGTCATGTCTTCTGCCCATTTTTTAATTGGATTATTTGTCTTTTAGTTGTTGAAGTGTTGGAGTTTTCTATAAATTTTAGAGATAAGTCACTTGTCAGAAACGTCATTGCCGAATATTTTTTTCCAATCTGTAGGTTTTGTTTTGATTATTTTGGAGAAGTCTTTGGAAGCACATAAAAATTTAATTTTTAGAAGGTCTCATTCATCTAGTTTATCTTCTGCTGTTTGTGCATTCTGGCTTATGCTTGATAGTCTATTTATGTCATATATTGTGGTTGTTGTTGTTGTTACGTGCCATCGAGTCAAACCCGACTCATAGCAACCCCTCCTTGGGTTTCCGAGGCAGTATCACTACGGAAGTAGGATTGCCCAACCTTCCTTCTGAGGAGTGGCTGGTGGGTTTGAACAGCCACCCGTCTGGTTAGCAGGCAAGTGTCTTAGCCACTATGCTACCAGAGCTCCCATGCCATATATTAGGGCCCTAAATTTGCCCCTCGTTTTTCCTTGAGGAACCTTATAGTTTAAGATTTCACACTGAAGTCTTTAATCCATCTGAAGTTAGTTTTTGTGTATGGTGTGAGGTACAGATTTTGTTTCATTTTTCTGCAAATGGATATCTACTTTTGCCAGTACTATTTGTTAAATAGACAATCTCTTCCCCCTTTAATGGATTTTGGCCCTTTGTCAAAGATCAGCTGACTATAGGTCAATGGATCTGTTTCTGAGTTCTCAATTTTATTCCATTGGTCTAAGTCTCTGTCATTGTACAAATACTAGGCAGTTTTAACTATTGTGGCTGTATAGTAGGTTTTGAGATCTGAAAGTGTGAGATCTCTGACTTTGTTCTTCAATAACGCATTGCTTCCTGAGGTCTCTTTCCTTTCCGTATAAAGTTAAAAACTCATTGCTGTCGAGTTGGATCTGACTCATAGCAATGCCTCCTGGGTTTCTGAGGTGGTATCACTATGGAAGTATATTGCTTAACCTTGTTTCTGAGGAGTGGCTGGTGGGTATGAACTGCCAACATTCTGGTTAGCAGTCAAATGCCTTAGTTTTTCCATATCTTTAAAGAATGTTGATGGGATCTGAATTGGGATTGCATTGAATATATAGATTGCTTTGGGTGAAATTGACATTCTCACAATGTTCAATATTTCTATTTACAAGCAGGGTATGATTTTCCATTTATGTAGATCTCTTATGGTTTATTGAAGTAATTTATAATTTTCTTTGTATGGTTCTTTTGTGTCCCTAGTAAGATTTATTCCCAAGTATTTTATCTTTTGGTAGCTTTTGTAAATGTTATTGATTTCCTTATTTCCTCTTCAGCAATCTCTTTGCTAGTGTAGAGGAATCCAATTGATTTTTGGATGTTGATCTTGTATCCTGCCACTATGCTAAATCTCTCAGTTAGTTTCAGTGGATTTTTTTTACTGATTTTCTTAGGTTTTCTATGCATAAGATCATATCACCAGCATATAGGAATAGTTTGACTTCTTCCTTACTAATTTGGATGCCTTTAATTTCCCTTTCTTGCCTTATAGCCCTGGCTAGGACTTCCAATACAGTGTTGAATAGAAGTGGTGATAGAGGCCATCCTTGTCTGGTTCCTGTTCACAAGGGGAATGGTTTCAGTCTGTTGTCATTGAAAATAATGTTGGCTGTTGTTTTTGCATATATGCCCTTTATTATGTTGAGGAATGTCCTTTCTATTCTTATTTTGCTGAGAGCTTTTATCAGAATTGGTGTTGGATTTTATCAAATGCCTTTTCTGCATCAATTGATATGATCATGTGGTTCTTTTCCTGTGTTTTATTTATGTGGTGGATGATGTTGATTGTTCTTCTAATGTTGAACCATCCTTGCATACCTGATACGAACCCCATTTGATTATAATTATAATAATAATAATTATTATTTATTTATTTATTGCTATGTTGTTGGAGTCTATTGGCTAGTATTTTGTTGAAACTTTTTGCATCTATGTTCATGAGAGATATTCATCTTTAGTTTTTCTTTTGAGTGATGTTTTTGGCTGTTTTTGGTATCAAGGTCATGCTTGCTTCATAAAATGAATTTGAAAGGATTCCATCCTTTTCCATGTTTTGGAATAGTTTGAGTAGTACTGGTGTCAGTTTTTCTCTGAATGCTTGGTAGGATTCTCTGGTGAGACCATCTGGACCAGGACTTGTTTTTTTGCTAATTTTTTTTCACTACAGGTTCAATTTCTTTTTTTGTTATGGATCTGTCCAACTTCTTCACTTCAGTCTGTTTTACTTCAGGTAAGTGGTATGTTTCTAGACATCTGTCCACTTCTTCCAGATTTTCAAATTTATTGGAGTACAGTTCTTCATAGTATCCTGATATTATTATTTTTATTTCAGTTGGTTCTGTTGTGATGTCAATCATTTAATTTCTTATTTGTGTTTTGCATTCATTCCCTCTTTTCCTTTGTTAAATTTGCTAGTGGTTTGTCAATTTTATTAATCTTTTCATAAAACCAACTTCTAGTCTTGCTGATTTTTTTCTGTTGTCTTTCCATTTTCTGTTTCATTGATTTCTGCTTGAATCTTTATTATTTCCTTTCTTCTGGTGACTGTAGGTTTTTCTTGCTGTTCTTTTTCTAACAGTTGGAGATGTTGGTTTAAAGTGTTGATTATGGCTCTTTTTTCTTTTTTGATGTGTCCATTTATTGCTATAAATTGGCCTCTGATCACTGCTTTTGTTGTGTCCCAAAGATTTTGGTATTTTATGTTTTCATTCTCATTTGATTCAAGGAATTATTGAATTTCATTTTTAATTTCTTCTATTACCCAGTCATTCTTAAGGAAGGTATTGTTCAGTTTCCATGTGTTTGCTCTTTTTCCATTGACCTTCCTATTGCTGATTTTTAATTTGATAGCTTTGTGATCTGAGATGATGCTTTGCAGTTGTTATGTGCCGTCAAGTCGGCCCTGACTCAGTGACCTATTCTTGGGTTTCTAAGACAGTATCCCTACGGAAGTAGATTGCCCAACCTTCTTTCCAAGGAGTGGCTGGTGGGTTTGGACCTCCAGCCCTCTGGTTAGCAGTCAAGTGCCTTAGGCACTATGCCAATGTTTTCAAATTTATTGAGGCTTGCTTTATGGCATAACATGATCTATCATGGAGAATGTTCCATGTGCACTGGAAAAGAATACAGACTGCTATTGTTGGGTGAAGTGCTCTGTAGATATCTATAAGGTCAAGTTGGTAGACTATATTATTCAGCTCTTCTGTGTCTTTGTTGACTTTCTTTCCAGTTCTATCTTTCATTGCAAGTGGTGTTTTAAAGTCTCCTACTATGACCGTGAAGTCAACTGTTTGTCTTTTCAATTCTGTTAAAATCTGATTTATGTATATTGGGGCTTTTTTATTGGGTCCATAGATATTTGTTATGGTTATATCTTCTTTTTCAATTGATCCTTTAATCTTTATATGTTGTCCTTTCCTGTCTATGTCATTTGACTGCTAACCAGAAGGCTGGTAGTTCAAACCCACCAGCCACTCCTCAGAAGCAAGGTTGGGCAATCTACTTCCAAATTGATACTGCCTCAGAAACCAAAGGAGGGGTTGCTATGAGTCTGTTCCGACTCTACAACAGTGCATTACTTTTCTTTTATGGCAGCTTTTGTCTTAAACTCAATTGATCAGAAATTAATATTGCCACTCCTGCTTTTTTTTGTTTGCCATTTGCTTGCTATATCTTTCTCCAATCTTTGATTTTTAGTCTATTTTTGTCTTTGTCTCTCAGGTGTGTCTCTTATAGATAACATATTGATAGGTTATGTTCTCTTATCCAGTGTGCAACTCCCTGTCTCTTGAGTGATGCATTTAATCCATTGATATTCAGTGTAATTAACAAGAAGTATGAACTGGTTGCTGTCATTTTGTTATGTATTTTCTTCATGGTGTTGCTGGTTTCTTTGTTCCATATAATTTTTGTGTGCTGAGTTCACTATTTTTATGAATTGTATTTTCATTTCATTTGTTGCTACTGTTTTAATATTTGCTAAACATTTGTGCTTGTCCTCTTTTTTATTGTGATATGAAGGTTTATCATTTTTCTTTGAAATTACCCTGTGATTTATAATTTTCTCCCCAATTTTACAACACTCTGTTCTATCTCACAACTCTCTTGACTTCCTCACCATTTAGAAGTTCTGTAACTACACTATTTTTTCCCTCTTTTTGGTTTGTAGTTGTCCTCATTTGCCAATTAATATCTCTGGTTCCCTGTTTACAACCTTGTAACCTTATTTTACTTTGGATACTTTCATAGCTGTGTTGGTTTCTGGGTTATGTCATCTTGTGTATTAATGGTCAATTGTTTTTAGCTATTATTGGTTCTCTGTTCAAAGGATTCCCTTTAGTATCTCTTGTAAGATTGGTCTGGTTTTAACAAATTCCCTTAATTTCCGCTTATCTTGTAATTTCCTAACATCACCATCATATTTGAGAGAGAGTTTTGCAGGTATATAATTCTTGGTTGGGAATTTGTTTCTTTCAGGGTTTTACATATATCATCCCATTGCCTTCTTGCTTGCATGGTTTCTGCTGAGAAATCAGAGCTTATTCTTTTTTTTTTTAATTGTGCTTTAGGTGGAAATTTACAGAGCAGTTTGTTTTACGTTCAACATTTAGTGTACATTTGGTTTCACTCCCCACTTTTCACTCCCCAATTACCATCCACAACCTTAATCTGCTCTCTGTGTAGTTTGTCTCCTTTCCCAGTACCCCCTTACCCTGTGACCCTCATAGTTGAGCACACCTGTGTGTCATGAATTTCCATCATGTGAATGTTCCCCCTCTGGTGTCCTGTAGCATATTATTCCAAGGAATGAATCTCCATAGAGTATGTAGGTGCATCACCCTGAGTTGAGTGGTCTGCATATCTGTCTTGTTTACTGTTGGGCTGAGAGCGAACCCTTGGGAGTCAGTCTTATTCCAGGCCCAAAGTGTATCCCAGGGCTATAGTATCAGGGGTCCCACCAGACTCCATCTGACTAGTAATTCTGGTCATTATTGTATTTTTGGATTTTGTTCAATGTTTTTCCTCCCACTCTACCCAGGATCTCCAGTTTTTATCCTTTGAGAAATGGTTAGCATTGGTAGCTGGGCATCATCTAGTTCTTCTGGTCTCAAGGTCCATCATGTCCTAGGGGTTGCTTTCCAATGCCCTTGGTTTTTTGCACTCTTCTTGACTTCTGATGATAGGAGACCATTAGCTGCATTTTAGATGGCTGCTTAAAAGGTTTTAAGACCCTAGTCACTACTCACTGATGTAGGTTGTGGAATAAGATTTTTATGTCTTTTATTGTGCCAATTGAATCTGGCATCCCCAACTACTATAGTCTTGAGTCAGTAGATCCACTGGATCTCTCAGCTCATTCTTATTGTTATCTTTGTAGGTAACTTTTCATTTTTTCCATGCTGCTTTCAGGATTCTTTCTTTGTCTTTGGTTTTGGTGAGTTTAATGATGATATGTCTTGGTCATTTTCTTTTGGGGTCTATTCTCTTTGGGGTTCATTGGAATTCTTGAATGGATATATTCCCATCTTTCATCATGGAAGTTCTCTTCCAACAAATATTTGACAATTTTCTCAGGGGTTTTTCTTTTTCTCTTCCTGTTCTGGAATTCTGATTACAGGTAGATTATTTTTTTTTTATGGTATCCCACATGAACCTTAGGCTTTCATTTGGTTTTGATCTTTTTTTCTGATTGATGCCTTTCCAAAGAAGTATTCAAGTATTTGTCTTCAATCTCATTAGTTCTGTCTTCCATTGATTCAGTTCTACTTCTCAGCCCTTTCAATGTGTTATCTATTTCTGAAAATTTAGCATTACTATTCTGGATTTCTATCTGTAGCATTTGTATCATTTCTAAGTTTTAATTTATTTTGTCATTTTGTTATTGTATTTTCTTCCAAAATTGCTCTAGGTTTTTTTTCCCCCCTGTGTTTTCCTTGATCTGTCTCTCAGTCTTTTGAAGATATCTAAGTATATTCTTTTGAATTACTTATTAGGGAGGTCCAATGCTGCTTCTTCCTCAGAGATATGTTCTGGGTCTGTGTCCTGCTCCCATGTTTCTACCACTTTATCTTGCTTCTTTGTGTGTACTGTAATGGTCTTTTATCTCTGAGACATTGTGACATTGTTGCATTTAGATCTCTGTTAACTGTTTGTGAATAGCTGTTAAAAGTGACTTAGGCTCTTCTTGGTGGCTATTTATCATTGGTCAGTCAATATAGAAGTAAGTGGTGGCTCTCACTCAGTAAGTGGAGCTGTAGGAGGTGCAGGTGTGGTTGCGTCGTATGGGCATAGTTGCTGTCTCCCACTCAGGTAGTCAAAAACAACAATCGATAAATGATCAAAAAAGTAAAAGGAAGCAGATAAAAAAACATGCTGCATAAACACACAGAAACAATCACCAAAAAAAAAGAAAAGAAAAGAAAAGAAAAGCCTGCAATATCTAGGGAGGGGACAATAAGAGAAAAGAAGCAGAGTAGAAGAATAATGAAGAAAAAAATGGGAAAAATGCAAAAAGAAAAACAAGGTATGGGGTTAACCAGGAGAAAGAAAAAAAAATGGGTACCAGTAACAGGGAAGAGAGAAAAAGCTGAAAATTAGAACCTGGGAAGGGAAGAATAAAGAATAATAATAAAAAGGATGAAAAATAATAATAATAGTAATAATAATAATTTAAAAATAGAAAAAAGGAAACAAAGTAAAAAAATAAATAAATAAAAGGGAAATAAATCTGCATGTGGCGAGGCAGAGCACTTAGGTTCTATTGGAGGACACAGACTAGGATGGAATTCCTGCCAGCCCAGAAGGTGGGTGGAAGTGAGGGATGGCCACACCTCCATTCATCAAGAGGATATGGCTATAAGAGTAACAAGATGAATACCACACCTTTCCAGTCCTTCGTTTCCAGAATTTCTTTTGGGCCCCCGGTAAGTGGAGCCTATTCTTAGGTCCCTAGAATCTGTGAGAATGATGTTGTTTTAAATATCCAAAATGTCCAACCACTCAGAAACATTCAAAATGGTTGTGCCCTCCATACAGGCAAAATTTCACAGCTCAGCCTCCTTCCTCTTTGCTGCTTCCTCTTTTATTTGCCAACCACCAGTGCAGTCCTCCTTGCAGCCTCTGGTTAGCAGGTCCAATTTTAGATTAATTCTTAGGTCCTACCACCACTTGGCAATATCCAAGCTGTTCATGCCATCAGGATCACTGAGAGATCACAGCTTCATATATCTCCTTTTTTGGTATTTTTCATGCAGGTTCTTCTACTAGTTGGAGTTTAGTTCACTTTTGTATCCTTTCTTTCAAAGCTCAGGGCTCCAAGATTATCTTCTGTATCTGTGTTAATTTGTTCCCCTTTTCTTTGTTCAAGATGGTCTGTGTAGAATGTCTATTCCACCATTTTCCTAGAATCCCCTGTTTTGTTTCTAAATTTGACTGAAACATACTTACACTTAGTTGTTAGAATAAACAATCTCTTCTGGAATTGAGAAAAACATCTTCCATTTTTGTTTTTCCTAATTATATTATTCTATTTCTTCTTTTTAAAATGATTTATTACTCATAGCTTATATTTCTTAGCTCTCCCACCTTTCTCCTATATGATTATTTACTTCTCTTTGTGTCTTAGAATTTTTTCTTAAATTTTAATCACAATTTATGTTTTCTACATATACAACCTGCTGAAAAATAATTTCATTTAGCACCATAATGTAGTTCTTTCTGATAGCTTTTCTTGTTTGTTGGTTTTGGATTCCTTTGTCTTAAAAGTTTCAGACTAATTGGAAATTGATATTTAGACATATCTGAAAGGCTAGTAGAGCCCTGGTGGTGCACTGCCTATGCACTTGGCTGCTAACTGAAATGCTGCCAGTTCGAACCCACTAGCCATTCCATTGGAGAAATATGGACAGTCTGCTTTCACAGAGATTTCAGCCTTGGAAGACTTATGGCACAGTTCTATTTGGTCCTACAATGTTGTCAAGTGTTGGAACTGATTTGACAGCAGTGGCTTAGTTTGGTTTTTGTTTGAAGGCTTGGTAATCTATGTCTGAAACACCAGTCAGTGAAAACTCTAAGAAGCTCAGTTCTTCTCCGACTTATGTGGCTTGCTATATGTCGAATACTAGAAAGATGTTTACTTGTGTTTTATTAACTATGCAAAGGCATTTGATTGTGTGGATCATGACAAATTATGGATAACATTGAGAAGAATGGGAATTCCCGAACACTTAATTGTACTCATGAGGAACCTGTACCTTGACCAGGAGGCTGCCTTTCAAATGGAACAAGGGGATTTAAACATGGTTTAAAATCAAGAAGGGAGTGTGTCAGGGTTGTATCCTTTTCCCACACTTATTCAATCTATGTACTGAGCAAATCATCTGAGAAGCTGGGCTATATGAAGAAAAACATGGCATCAGGATTGGAGGAAGAATAATTAACAACCTGAGATATGCAGGTGATACAACTTTGCTTGCTGAAAGTGAGGATGACTTGAGGCACTTACTGATGAAGGTTGAAGAATACATTCTGCTGTATGGATTATGTCTCAACGTAAAGAAAACAAAAATCCTCACAACTGGACCAATGAGTAGCATCACCATAAATGGAGAGAAGATTGAGGTTGTCAAAGAATTCATGTTGCTTGGTTCTACAATCAATGCCAATGGAAGCAACAGTCAGAACATTAGACAACGTGTAGCACTGGAAAGGTCAACCACAAAGGAACTGTTCCAAGTGTTGAGGAGCAAGGATGTCTCCTTGAGGACTAAGGTGTGCCTAACACAAGCCGTGATATTTCCAATTGCCTCATATGCATGTGAGAGCTGGACAATGAATAAGGAAGAAGAGTTGATGCTTTTGAGTTGTGGTGCTGGCAAAGAATGCTGACAGTACCATGGACTGCTAAAAGAACTAACAGATCTGTCCTGGAGGAAGTACACATGAAATGCTCCTTGGAAGTGAGAAATGCCAGACTTCGTCTCACCTATTTGGTGATGTTGTCAGAAGGGCCTATTCCCTGGAGAAGGATGTCATTCTTGGTAGGGTAGAGGGTCTGTGAAAGAGGGGAAGGCCTTCAACAAGATGGATTGACACAGTGGCTGTGATGATGGGCTCAAGCATAGCAGGAATCATGGAGCTGGTGTGGGATGGAGCAGTGTTTCATTCTGCTGTGTATGGGGTCGCTATGAGTTGGAAATGACTCGATGGCACTTAACAACAACAGCAACATATGTTGAATTAGATGGGACAGCAGCTGGTAAGAGTATGTGATGAAATATTGCATTCTGAAGCCTGAACATGTTTACTTTTCTATCCTGACACTTGAAATATTGATCTGATGATTGAAACTTCATGTTTGCCCATGAAATAATCTTGTGATTGGGATCCAGGAAAGGTGGAGAAACAGGATCTAAGAATTTGGTCTCTGAGGACTTTGTGGGAAGAGCTACTTTATTAGCTCTAATCTACTTAGGTTAGAATTTCATGTGAGGTAAATTACATTTCTTTTGTGTTTAAGCCACTGTTATTTTTAACCCCAAACCTCATATGTACATGAAAAGTAGACAATGAAAAAGGAAGACAGAAGAATTGAAGCATTCGAATTGTGGTTATTGCTGCAGAATATTGACTATACTGTAGACTGCCAGAAGAACAAACAAATCAGCCTTAAAGGAACCATAACCAGAATGCTCCATTGAAGCAAAGATTGTGAGACTTTGGCTCGTTTATTTTGGACATGTAATAAGGAAAGACCAATTGCTAGAAAAGAACATCATGTTTGATAAAGTAGAGGGTCAGTGAAAATGAGTGAAACCCTCAATGAAATGGATGGACACACTAGTGAAAACAATGGTCTCAGTCATAAAAACAATCATGAAGATGGATGAAGACATGGACCATTTTGTTGTTTACATAATGTCACCATGAGTCAGAGCTGACTCTATGGCACCTAACAAGAACAAAATACCTTTAAAGGAATTATAGAGCCAAATTGTCTGCATGAATTCAGCCACCATTGCTTAATTCTTTTTGTGGTCTTTAGGCAAATTACTTAGTCTTTCTGCACCTCTATTTACTTATCTTTTAATAGAGATACTAATAGTGTATATTTGTATTGGATGAAATAAGTGTCTGAATTCATGGCATATAGCAATTACTATATACTAATATTATTTTGTATGCCTGCTATTATTATTTGGGGCTAAAGAATGGAGCTTCATCTCTGTGTCATACATTGTGAATTACTCCAAAAAAAAAAAACCTGTCACCATACCTGTTACTTTGCTTTACTTGTTTGCAAAAAATTCTTCTTATTGTTGTGCCTAGATCTTGACTTGATGGAGTCTTCTACACTGATAAGAAATCTAGGTCACATTTGTACTAAGATCCAAAGGACTTTAGCTGTTGTGCTTCTGGACAGTACCTTCTCTGATATCTCCAGTTTTCCTCCATTTAAGATAATGATATAAGCAGAGTTTCTTGGTTCTTCTGTTTATTATCCAGACTCTACAATCATTCTAAAGACTAGAATCTATGTCCTAATTAGTCTGCCTTCAAAATATTTGCCGTTATATACTCTATCTTGAATGAACAATAATCTGTAGATAGGTTTCTATTTTTTTTGTTTGTACATTTCATTGATTATTTCAATAATAATTTGCAAGATAGAAGATAGATGCTTGTGCTCATATTGCTTAGAAGTTTAGGGCAAAGTCACAATCAACATCCATGGAAGCAGCACTCAGGAAATCAAATGAGGTTTTCCATTGGACAAATTTGCTGCAAAAGACCCCTTTAAAGTGTTAAAAAGCAAAAGATTTTACTTTGAAGACTAAGGTGCACCTGACTCAAGTCATCATATCTTCAATAGCTTCATATGCACGTGAAAACTGGACAATGAATAAGAAAGACCACAGAAGAATGTGAATTATGGTGTTTGGTGAAGAATATTGAATATACCATATACTGCCAGGAGAACTAACACATTTGTCTTGTAAGAAGTACAGCTGGAATACTCCTTAGAATGAAGAATGATCAGACTTCGTCTCTTGTCCTTTGGTCATGTTATCAAGAGGGATCAGTTCCTGGAGTATGGTATCATTCCTGTAAAATAGTGTTCACAGAAAAAGAAACAGACCCTCACTGAGATAGATTGAAATAGTGACTACAACAATGGGCTCATGTATAGCAACGAGGATGGTGCCGAACCTGGGCAGTGTTTCCTTGTGTCGTGCCTAGGGTCACTATGAGTCAGTCAGGTCCAACTTGGTGACATTTAACAAGAAAAAGAAGAAGCGCAGAAGCTCTGGTGGCACAGTAGTTAGAATATTCCACTGCTAACCAAAAGGTTTGAATCGACAACTACTCCATTGGAGAAAGTTGTGGCAGTCTGCTTCAGTAAAGATTTATAGCCTTGTAAACCCTATGGGTTAAAATTACACATAGTAAGAATCGACTCAATGACAGTGGGTTTGTTGGTATTTTAAACATTATTTAGCACTTCATTTCCTCACTTGAGTACAAGTTTACAGTACTTAATGCTTGGTAGGTACTGAAGACAACTTTTCAAATTATATATCTGGAATAAATACCAGATGTGATATGTATGTTTTCACTCATATTCAAATTGAGAGTGAAAAGAACAGATATTTGTAAAATAAGTGTATGTTTCAGGAATAAAATGTTTCACTTAAATGAAGTGTTTTATTTTAAAGTGTTTTTTTAAATAAAAATATAAAATGTTTTATTTAATTCTTACAACAAGTCTTCAAGGAATATTATTTTATAGGTTTTATAGAAGAGGAAACAAAGAATCAAAAATGTGGTTTAGCAAGTAAATGACTGCATCACAATTCAAATAGAAATCAATCAGACTCCAAAGTTAGTATACTTTTCAGGTAAAATAAGAGGGAATATACTAAGCTTACCAAACTTATAAAAGTTTACTAAAGAGGAAAGTAATTTCTGCACAGTCACATACTTGGCTTACCAAATATCCTACGTCAAAGTACTGGTTTTATGCACTGGCACACTTATTAATAACTGTAGAACTCTGGATTTTATGTGCCATCAACAAATTTTCCATATGGCTAATCTTTAACCCATTCATGAAAAAGATCACACAGATCATAGTTCCAAAAAATGTTTAGAAGTTTAAAAATTCTAAAAAAGAATTTAAAAATAAAGCCCAGTTTAATAAATGGTAGCTGTTAATTACTAAAGTTATAGTCTTGAACAAAACTGGGAAACAACATTTTCAAATACTCTTGGTTCTAAAATGTAATATTGTTAAATGATCCCTGTAAATCTGATTTCCTGAATTCGAGTCTCAGTTCTGCCAATTTAATATCAACTAATCTTGAGCAAGTTGTTTTAATCTCTCAGTCTCGGCTTTCTCATTTGTTAAATGAGGAAGATAACATTCACTTAAACATGTTTTACTAATATACAGCATTATTGTGCATGTGATCTTAATTTATGTATTTGCTGCTACATTTTTAATCAGTCCCTGTGCTGCTTCTGTATCCTTCCTCACACATAGAATATCTTGTTTCCATCTAAAAGATAACATTGCCATCAATGCTGTAGAAAAACACAACTAACAACACTTTCTTACCATTTCTTCTTACTAAGAAAACAAGTGGTAAGAGAGTTTTAAAAATGATATATTTTATCCTAAAATCGTTTCCTTTCAAATATGAAAATAATCCTTAAAATTGTTTTTTGTGTAGTGATTTATTTTGAGTGTCGTTATGATATGAATTTGGATAGCTCTATGTTAAGCCCCACCCCAAGAATGTATTACTAGAACTATGAGAAATAATTCCTTGTAATTGTGTCCCTTGTAAAATCCAATCAATTGATATTAACTTGTAGTATTTTATCAGAAGTATTTTAATAATTTCCAGGCAGTCTTCTTCCCTCAAATAATTTTCAATGTTCTTATGAAATTTTCAAGAGTGAATTTATATTATACTTTCAAATCAGTCTTCCATGTCACCTACTTCAGACTACATCTTCAATAGTCTCATGAAAGGATTTCATTTGTAAAAACCATATGCAATTACAACTTTTGGGGGAATATTTTTGTCTGTCCCAAAGGTCCATAGGTACATGAGCCTAATTTATTTGGCAAAGTTTGGTCTAATGGGAGTGAGGAGTCATTCTTTCTACTTCGTTCTCTACAAATCATCAAAACCTGTTGGTAGTATCTCTTAAATAAGTCTGTTAATCCATCCCAGAGGAACTATTTTAATTCTGCTCACCATTGCCACTTACTTTTATTTAAACAGTAGGCTCTTAATTGATCTGGACTTCAGTCATGCCTTTCTTCGATCCAGGGTAATAATTCTAAAACAGAAATAGGATGGTTTCACTGATGAATTTCAGAGGCTCACTGTTATTACTAGGATTAAATATATCTACGAGTTCAAATATATAAGCAATCATGAAGATGGTATGGGATCAGGCAATGTTATCTTTTGTTATACACAAGGTCACCTTATATATAAGGTCACCATGAGCCAGTCATTTGGAGCCAACTCATTCACAACTAACAATAATAAACATGGTATCTAAACTTCTTTATATTCCCTGATTTTCTATCCAATTTTCTTTTGAATCTCTGCATCTCTATTTCCTTTCCCAATTGTTCTGCTTACCTAGTGCCACTCTGACAAGAATATACTACAAATGGGATGCCCTTAACAAACAGGAGTTTATTCTCTTACAGTTTGGAGGCTTTAAGTCCAAGTTCAAAGTGCCAGGCTCTAGGGGCTGGGTGAAAGCCCCTCAACCT
>NW_006921776.1:2281902-2295715 GCF_000298275.1 Orycteropus afer afer
AAAGATGCAAGGTATTCTGGTTACCTAGTGCCGCTCTGACAGTAATATACCCCCAATTTGGATGGCTTTAACAAACAGGAGTTTATTCTCTTATAGTTTGGAGGCTTTAAGTCCAAGTTCAAAGTGCCAGGCTCTAGGGGCTGGGTGAAAGCCCCTCAACCTTGGAGTTCAGCTCTGCCTCCTGCTCCTGGCACACTGGAACTAGAGGCTTTTCTTCACTCAGACAGCTGCTGACTGCTGAGACTGACAAATCCAAGGCTGACAAGTAAAAAGGCACATTCCCAATGTTACCAAACCACACAGCAGGCCATTAAGTCCATTGAAAGTCCCAAGATTGGCAGAGCATGGCAGGCTGCTGAACAATGACATGGTTAAATGCAGCGTTCAAGCATGCCATGAATTAGAGACTATCCCTAAGGCTTCTCCTTAAATACAGGAAGCAGACTACATCCCAAAGGCAGCTACTCAGCTGCTTCAGGTAGATCCCACCATGGCATTGATTACCAGTCTCATCACAGGGTATAACTACTACCAGCTGCCCAGCCACTCAACCAGGCCCAGCCAAGTTGACATACAAATTTAACTACCACACCAATCTATGTCCTACTGGGGCCATATTCATTGCAAATTGTTCTCTTTGGGTCATGTGTCATCTGTTTCTCAATGCTGTCTGCATTTAGATTTTGCTTCCTCTGGGAAGATTTCCCTGAGCTTCATAGACTGATTAGTTATATATGTTCATGCACCATAAACATACCCACTCCATGTTGTTTTTTTGTTAGGTGCCATTGAGTCTATTTTGACTTATAGTGATCCCCTGTGACAGAGTAGAACTGTCCCATAAGGTTTTCTAGTCTGTAGTCTTTATGGAAGCAGATTGCCAAGTCTTTCTCCTGCAGAGACATTGAGTGGCTTTGAACTATTGACTTATCAGTTATCAGCCGAATGCTTAACTGATATACCAACAAAGCTCCTAGCCATTCCTTAGTGCTTGTTTCTCTCTCCACCCACAAAACTGTAAGCTCTATGCCATATTCCTCATAATATCACCAGCCCTTAGAATAATGTTCAGAAGTGCTATATATCCACCATTTTCCCTCCAGATCTCCTGTTGTTGTTGTTGTTGTTATGTGCCGTCAAGTGGGATCCAACTCATAGCGACCCTCCTTGGGTTTCCAAAGCAGTATCACTATGAAAGCAGATTGCCCCATCTTCCTTCCGAGGAGTGGCTGGTCCTAACACCCCTTAAAATTCTGGAGTCTGATTTATACAGAAGGGAAGCCCTGACATTAAATCAGGAAGAGAGCATGCAGTGTATTGATTCTGCTTGCCTGGTCAACAGGGGTTCACTGCATTCTTCCAATACAGGCCAGAGCTCATCTCAGTTCTCTTTCTGGGATCTGGCAACCACTCCCATTTTCCTTTCAAGTGTAAAGGTGAAAAACAATAAATATGTATTTAATTAACTTTAATCGAATCACTTTGTGTGAAATACTTATTTTCCCTGGTGGGTATGTAAAGAATAAAGAAAGAAAACGGGTTTATCTCATGTCTGAATGCTCATTAATTGAGCACTACCATAACACTTTTGGTACTTAGATGGTACATAAAATAGGAAATTATATTTTAAGAGTAATTTATTTTAATATATAGTGAACAAGCAAACACCTTGGCATATAAACGTCATGGTTTCACAGATATCATATAGTGATATAATTTTTTATATAGAACAAAATTTAGTAAAAACATTGTCAATTTAAGGGAAAATATTGAGTAAATAACATTTTATACTGGTAGCATATGGGTATGATAAACTTAGGAGGGTGTTACATGACTTTCTGGAATTTGCAAAACACAGGCTAATAGTTTTTTGAAGCTGTATTTTATGCAGAAAGGTTACAGTTGATTAACGACATCTGCCACAGGAATTGTGAGGGCAAAAAGTGCAGCTGCCAAGTGTATGTCATGTCTAGAGACTCACCCTTACTTTTACTGTGGAAAATTAGGGGAAGAGATTTTCTGGTTCTAATATCTTGTCTCAGCTATCCTGCTGGAGATGGATATCCTAAAATAGTAATGCCAGCTAAAAAAGTTATTTTAGTTTTTCTTAGGTACCATCGAGTCATAGTGACCCCATGTACGACAAAATGAAACAGTGCCCGATTCTGTGCCATCCTCACAATTGTTTCCATGCTTGAGCCCATAATCACAGCCACTGTGTCAATCCATCTCATTTGGGGTCTTCTGCTTTTTTGCTGACCCTGTACTTTACTAAGCATGATATCCTTTTCCAGGCCCTGGTCCCTTGTGACAGTGTGACCAAAGTAGTGAGAGAAAGTGTGGCCATAGTTGTTTCTAAGGAACATTTCAGTTTCACTTCTTCCAACACAGATTAGTTTGTTCTGTTTGAATGGCTGCCTCTTGGTCTATGTAAAGGCTCCTTATGAGCACAATAAAATGTTCTGAAATTCTTATTCTTTCAATATTGTCCATAGTTTGTTATAATCCACACAGTTGAATCAATTTCCTTAGCATAGTTAATAAAACAAGGATAAACATCTTTCTAGTATTCTTTACTTTCAGACAAGATCCTTTTGACATCATCAATGATATCCCTTATTCTCTTCCGAATCTGGCTTGACTTCCTGGCAGTTCCCTATCAATAAACTGCCACAACCATTTTTAATTATTTTTAGTAAAATTTTACTTATGTATAATATTAATGATATGCTTCAATAATTTCTGCATTCTATTGGCTCATCTTTCATTTGAATGGGCACAAATGTTGATCTCTTCCAGTCAGTTGGCCAAGTAACTGTAATCCAAATTTCTTGACATAAACAAGTGATTGTCTCCAGCACTGCATCTGTTTGTTGTAACATCTCAGTGGGTGTTCCCATCAATTCCTGGATCCTTGTTTTTCACTAATTCCTTCAGTGCAGTCTGGACTTCTCCCTTTGATACCAATGGTACTTTATCATATGCTACCTCCTGAAATGGTTGAATGACAACAGGTTCTTTTTGGTACTGTGACTCTGTGTATTTCTTCCATCTTCTTTTGATGGTTCCTGCATCATTCAATATTTTGTCAATAAAGTCCTTCAATATTGAAATTTGAGGTGTAAAGTTTTTTTTTTTTCCAGTTCTTTCAACTTGAGAAATAGTGAGCGTGTTGTTCCCTTTTGATTTTCTAACTCCCAAGTGTGCACATTTCATTACAATTCTCAAGCTGCCCTTTGAAATTTTCTCTATAACTCTTTTGCTTCATCATTTCTTCCATTTGCTTTAACTATTTTCCATTCAAGAGCAAGTTTCAGAGTCTCTTCTGGCATTCCTTTTGGTCTTTCATTCCTACCTTTTAAATGAGCTTTTGCTTTTTTCATATATGATGTCCTTTATGTTATCCTATAACTCATCTGATCTTTGGGCATTGATGTTCAGTGCATCAAATCTTTTCTTCAGATGATGTCTAAATTCAGGTAAGTATACTCAAGGTTGTATTTTGGCTTTCATGAACTTGTTTTAGTTTTCTTCATCTTCAGTTTAAACTTGCATATGAGAAGTTGATTGTCTGTTCCATTATTGACACCTGGCCTTGATCTGAGTAATAATATGGAGCTTCTCCATCATTGCTTGCCACATATGTAGTCAATTTGATTCCTATATATTCCACTTGATGAGGTTCACATATATAGTCACCATGTATGTTGTTGGATAAAGGTATTTATAACAAATTAGTCGTTGGTTTTGCAAAATTCTATCATGCAATATCTAGGGTCATTTCTATCACCGAGGCTCTTTTTTCCAACTACTGATACATCTTCTTTGTTTCCAACTTTCACATTCCAATTGCCAGTAGTTATCAATACATCTTGATTACAGCTAAAAAGTTGTAAGAAGATGTATTTCTACCTTTCAAAGAAGCCAATCTCTTCCTATTACTCCAAAAGTTGTGCTGAAGCTCACCTAATTGCCCCAACTGACACAAATGTTCTCCTGATATATTTTATGCTAGAAGATTAAGAAAGATCTTGAAGAGTCATCAATGGTATCATTGAAATCATGTGAGCAGTAAAGATAGGACTTTCACCTTTGAAATTAACCACAACTTAAGACACTGTGTGCCCACTATTCTAACTCTGGTGAAAATCTATAGATTGTTAGAATCATGAACCTAGGATTATGGAATGGAGGAACTTGTGGGCAACTAAATTTTTTATAGAAAAAGGAATTATTATAATACATTTCCATGGCTATCCTTCTGGGTGTTCATTGTGTTTATGACTACAGGCAAACCATACTAGGAATAAAACATTCAGTATGTCCTACTCTTCAAAGAAAGGAGATCCGGTGGTGTAGTGGGTAAGGCATTTGGCTACTAACCACAAGGTTGGCTGTTCACACCCACCAGCTGCTCCATGGGAGGAAGATGATTTATAGCCTTGGAAACCCAATGGGGTCTCTATGAGTCAGAACTGACTCAGTGACAGTGGGTGCATTCTTCAAAAACAGGTGTTTTCTTTACTTATTTATGTATGATTTATACCTCACCAACCTCCAAAAAGGAGCTCTGGTAGAGCTCTGGTGGCACAGTGCCTAAGGCATTTGACTGCTAGCCAGAAGCTTGGTGGTTCAAAGCCACCAACACTCTGAGGAAGGGAGAAGAGGCAATCTATTTCCATAAAGATTTACTGCCTGGGAAACCCAATGGGAGTTGCTATGAGTCAGAATCAATTCAATGGCAGTGAGTTTTTATTTGTTTTTTCTTTTTTTTGCCTCAAAAAAATATGTTATACCCAAGAAAGTGTAACAATAATGTATCCTTCGTTGATTTTGGAGACACAATAAGAAGTAATATTTATTCATTGTACTCCTTATTTCCATCCAATTTAGTTTGGCATTGGTCACCCAAAAACCACCCCAGCTTAATGGATTCTAGAGCGACTCTACTTAGTCGTCTGGTGTAAGTGCTTGAAGATTAAAACAAAACAAAACAAAAACAACCCACTTTGGGATCTAACTGGTCTAGTTAACAAGTCTGCACTGATTCCATCAATCATTAATTCCAAATATACTATTTGTACGTGGACAAATCATTGTACAAAATATGTGTAGGTAATTGCCTTAGAAATTGAAAAGGTTAAGGTAGTTTTGACATGAATGGATGATGTGGAAGATTTGGGGGTCTCCTTATTAAAATCATCAGAAATAGGCCACATTGCTTGTCCAATTTCTTTCTAACCTATTTAAGAGAATAAAATCAGCCATGGAATTTTCCAGTTTAAAAGACATGAGCTTAGTTTCTTAATGCTCATTACTCTATATAGAAATCCATTTCTTTCTTTGCTGTCTCTTTAGGAAATCTTTGTTTAATAATGCTCAGTAAATTAGGCCTCCATAGGCTTGTCTTTATCCACCCTGCCAGAGTTTTCTTTTCCTTTTTGTACCTCGGTAAAATATCTGCTTAGAGTCTCTGATTTGAAATGTTAATTAAGGTGGGCCTGGCCTCAGGTTACAGTGTACAACCCTTTTTACATGCAAAGGAGATATGCTAACTAGGTTACTTAGAATCTGGGGCCAAAGAGAGAGGCTTCCAGAAGGCAACAAAAGTCCTGGAAGAACGGGGGACTTCTCAGCAACTCTCAGGAAGCCAGCGGTAAGAGAGTGTTGGCTGAAATGAGTTATCTAGCACACAGAACAGTCTGATGTTAATTTGGCCATGTATCTCCTTTTGTAAACTCTTAATTTTGAATTTTTATCCAATTAGCATAGACAAAATATGATTTATCTTACATATTCAAAAAAGTCAGCTATGTGAGTAATCCTGTCTACTGATTTCAAACAGGTAATAACTAAGGTTGGATCTTACTTGAATTCAAGGTTGGAGATCTCAATATTTAAGGTTTTTGAGTGGGATATTCATTTCAAATCTTCTGGGCCTCCCTGAAAACCTAGAGATGATACCTATAGTACACTGACAAGAAGGCGCCTGTATTTCTGTGTGTATTGTGATTGTGAGAGTGTGGGTATGAATGGGAATGTGTGAAAATAGTGTGTATGGGAGTGTGAGTACATGTCATACAAGGCTCTTTCTAGCAAGAAAGATTTAGAAAGGCAAAATCTACATTTGAAAGCAAGGACACAGTCGATGTTAACTTTAAATTATGTAAGATGTAGCACAAAGAAATAAATTAATATAGTTGTGCAAAAAAGACCCTAAATTAGCCTCCAGAGACATGAATTGCAAAATAAATGCAAAAGTTACACCTTTAATTACTGTGCTGGAACCTTTGAGATTTTGAAACATTTATTTGTATAAATCACTTCCCTAGTTATTATGGAAAGTATTTTCGAGCGCTTTTGATTATAATGTTGTAGATGAGAAATGCTAGTTTCATTCTTCTCATACTTGAGATGTTTAAAGTTTTCTCGTTTATTAGCATGAACACATTTCATCTGCTGAACTGTAGAGGATCGTCATTCAAGCACAAACAAAAACAAAGTATTTAGCAAGGAACATTTTTTCTCCACGTCAATCTTAAATCTTTTTATTTCCTTCCTAAGAAAGCAGTCGTTTGCTTTTTTTAGAAGTTCATTGCGTGTGAACTCTCTGCCCCAATAGCCATGGATGCCTGTGGGATCATTCAGTTTTGAATGGAGTGGACAATCATGTATTTTCGGCTTTCTCCTTAATTTTTGAAGGTTAACTAACTCTCCCTTTCATTTTAAAGTCTTTAAAGATAAACCATTTGAGTGAGTTAAGCAATTAGCATTTGAGGCAAAGTTATAGATAAAATTAAAAAAAAAAAAATGCAGAACACCCAGTGATTGAGGACACCTTGTGCTTTTACCATCCTTCTCCTTGATTAAAAAATAGCTTTGGGTGAAAAAAAAAAAAAGTGTATGTTCCTGGGGGAGGTATTTCCTAGAAAAGATGAAGGGAAACCAGAATATTTGTAACATTGACAGTTGACACATTACCCTTGTCCTCTCAAAATTCTGATCGTACAAACCCGTTTAGTTTGAATATGAAATTTCAGCCCACAATCTAGAAAACGAGCCCCAGCTGTAGAACTGATTAGATGTTTCTTTCTTAAAGAAAGACAAATTAGAACAATTCGGAGAAGAGTAAGTGATGTTGTTTGGCACCTGAAGAAATGCAAAATAATTTATGACTCAAATTGAGAATACTTTTCTTTGCAAACCTTTGTTTTTGTCATGAATCATTTAGTTCATTCCTTGTTCTATGCAGCTAGCATGATTCTTTGTTTTATCTTCTGTCCACTGCTTATGATGCAGATACTACTTTGGACTGAGTTCGGGAAATTAAATATAGCAGGATCTAAACACCTGTGAGTATTTGGGGCTTTCTCTAACTATTATCCAAAACTAAAGTATAGTAAATTTAAATAAGATAGATAAAAATCCAGAACTCAACCTCCATTTCTTTCACTTAAAAGTATATCAATACTACTTTGCCAAATTAGTCAAAGCTAATAATTCTTCATTTTATATCCAGCAAAATAAAATCAGTCATAACAATGTCATGGACTGTGTACATCAGCACTCCTGTTACTTTCTTTTGGAAGTTAAGATTAAATCTCATTCAAAAGTAGGCCACATAAGACAGAAAGCACCTCTATGACTGACAATGACTCGTTAGGATATTACTTTCCCAGTTGCTGATAATAACAATAGAACCAGACTATTCCATTTCACAAACACATATTTAAATAAAGTTTCTTCAAGCACAAATGAGATGCAGCATATTTACATTTTTATTTGATGAAGCCTGTTCCTGCTATCTTTGTTCTTAATTTGGTCTCAAAAGAATTAGTAGTGAGAGGAAAAATAGTGTGTAAATATGTATGAAATCAAATATAGAGGGTAAGCTAAAAGGTATTGACTGCCAACAGAGTTTAGCTGCAGGAGGCAAAATTTTCTCCATAGTTTTCTTCTTAGCTGGAAATGCATTGCCTTCTATCTAGATTATTTAATCCTCAAAATGCACATCAAAGCTTCTCATCAGGTGGTGCATGTCTTTATAGGCAGTTGAATGTCAAAGATCTAGCTTAAAGATTTTTGAAAAATGTGAAAACATAATAGATCGCAGATAATAACACAGCAGTGGAGCTTCTGTCCTATTCCTTCCAGCAAAGTACCAGCGTCACAGACTGTGGCTAATCTCTGTGGCAAGAGGAAGAGCACATTCTACTGTAGGAGAATGTGTGACATCTCTCCAACTGCTGGAAATGAAATGTGTACACTGGGTTCCAGACCGGCGTTAGCTTGTTAACAATCCCAATCTCACTCTACACCTGTGGCTGAGGAGAACCATGAGCCATAAATTCCTTCCTGCTCTCATGCCCAATTAGGCAGTGGAACAATTTATGCAAAAATATGTAAGAGGCATTTTCTGTCCATCTATGCGAAGCAAGATGCAAGCTTCAGCATAGCTCTCCCCTTTTAGGACTCATTTTTCAATCTTTGGCAAGGACAAATTGCTTGTAATGATTACATCAACTCCTTTAAATGATTATATCATTGTGAGTTTAGTTTAAAAGCCCTTTAACACATTTATTTTGCACTTCAAAAGTTGGCTTTTGTGTTAGAGAGACAGCGCAGCATGCGGAAAGAGACAAAAGCCTGTATATTAGTTGGAATACTCCATACACAAGGGACTTTGGGGTTTAGGAGGCTACATGCTAGGTGTAATAGAAACTGCCTGAAATAGTTGCACACCAGACTCAGAGTTTTACTCATTTATATGAAGACAAATGGTTGAATAAGAGCTAAGCCATTGTCTTTTTTTAATTGAAATATGATACAAGAGGGTAACTCATAGTCAACACTCATCCATACCATCATCATCATCCAGTATCTTCTCCCTCTTAAAGGAAAATGTCTGGACATTGTTCACATTTGACAAATTTCTCTGATTTGTACTTTACCCACAGATAGTCAGTTACAGATTTTTAAAATAGAGAATAGAAAGTAGACTTTCTGAGGAACGCGAGCCATCAAGTACCTCCTGTTAATACTGCTACCCTACACCCCTGGACCATAATCTGCCTGGCAACAAGACACTTCCGGCTACCTCTGGGGACAGATCATTATAGTGAATCAATTCAAGGTTCTTTGTGATCTGGGACACCATAACACCACACAGTGGTTGTATTAAATGCATTTTTTAAGTGTGTAAACTATTAAAGGATACATTTTGGCATAAAAACACTACATAAAACACGATATTCCAGGTGCAATTTTAAGTACAGCTCCATATTTTGGCCAACTAGTACTACCCCTCACCCCTATTTTCATCACTTGGCTGTTTAACTGCATTCTAACCCTTACCAGACATGCTGAATGTTTTTGTGGGTTCTGATCTGTTGGATACTGTGATGATTTATATGTGAAGTGTTTCCACAATGGGATATTCTTTCTCCCTCCAAACAGTGTTACACAAAACAGAGGGAAGAAGAATGGCCAGGAAGGCCTGTATCTGACAGACACCCACATTCTCACACTAGTGGCTATTTGCATCTCCGCTCAGCTTGAAAATGTTGTCTGTTGTGCCAACACTGCTTCCTTACTTGTAAAAAATGCTTCTCTCTGTTGGAGGGCTCAGAAAGATATTCTTCTTACAAAATCCCCTTACAGAACCTCTAATCCCTTTGGGGCAAATTCTACGAGTTTATGGTAGCGATGAACTGTCATCAGTTCTTCCTTGGTCTGTGAGATTGGGACCCGTAGAAATGGCTGTGACCGTTACTTTTCTCTTTGGGGATTTGCCCTTTTTTCATTTGGTTGGAGATTGAGACTGAGCTTTGTTACAGAGAATTATCCTGTGGCAATGGGTTGGGGAGATAAGTCTTTGCTGAGACATAAAACACATACAGACAAAAGTGTGAAAAATTGAAATGACAAGGTGGCTGGGGTGTTGTTTCTTAAGTTCGGTCAAATGTTCAGACAGGAAGTAAGGTACTCTCTGGCTTATTGCTATGTAATAAAATGAAATCTGTATCCCATGTTCCCAAAGTATCATAGGTCCATATGACAACATACTCTGATACAGTTTGCCAGTCCTCAATTAATTTTAATGTCTATCCATTCTTTGTATCGATTTTGGTGTAATGGGGAAATAAAATGGTTGCCAACTTGTAAGAAGCTGAGCAGAGGAAACAAATGAAAGACAAGTTGTTGCTGTCGAGTGTTATAATGATTCTGTGATTCTATTTTACGTGAAGGAGCTACCTCAGCATCAGTAGGGATTCCGTGTGAAGAGCAGAGACAATATTTGTACTTACAATTAATTTAGTATCTCTGGTAGAGAAAACAAACAAACCAAATTCACTGCTGTGGAGTCGATTTCAACACATAGCGACCCCTCCTTGGGTTTCCGAGGCAGTATCTCTACAGAAGTAGAGTCTTTCTTCGGAGGAGTAGGTGGTGAACCACCGGCCTTCTGGTTAGCAGTCAAATGCCTTAGGCACTAAGGTGTTCTCATTTAATTCAAATAAAACTTCTGTCTTTTTAAGCCTCAAGTTTAACATAGCTGAAGTCTACAGAAAATGAACAAAGTTGCTGTGAAGATTGTATTCAATTCTATAAAAAAGAAAGAAACCTATTATAAATGCATTCAACATCTCCACTTTAGAAAAAGAGAAGTACTTAGTATCTGCTTTACCCAGTAGTAAACGTCAAGGATTTTCAGAAAGAGGAACTGTTAAGTAATCTAATTTACCTTCTAGTCATCATTCAGAAAGTTATGGTTTTATTATTCTTTCCCTACCTGCGAATAACTTTGTTTTCTTTCATAAAGATGATTTGAATTCAGTCTAGTGTGATTTCAAGAGCCAATATTAGTAAGCATTATGGATGTAGCATTTTACTTTTTCGGTTTCAGTTTTATGGAACTGTTTAGAGAGAAAGGTTAAAATGTAACAAATATTTTCCAGAAATTTCCGAATTTTGTCTTTACACATAAATTTAAATGAAAAGTCTATAAAATAATATTTAAACGAAAAATTAAACTGAAGATCATGAGCTGAGATGCACACACACGTACATACACACATACAAACTGGAACTGATTCATTTTCAATTATGCAAATAATCAAATCATATCTAAATGTTGATGACATTAAATAAACACATGACCTTTCTGGTACAAACGTAAGGCTAATAAAAATAACTCTTGGAATAAATAAGGCACATTATTACAATAACATTTTCTGAAAATTTTTATTTTTTTCACTTTTATAATCTTTTGACCTTAAAATTTATTCCATTTAGAATATATTTCAAGTGACAGACATTGCATTTAAAACTTTTTTTTCCTTTGTCTAAGAATATGATGGTATAAAGTCTGAGAAGCTCTAGATTCTAATCTTGTCTGTGTTCCTAATTTGCTGAAAACTAGGACATAGCATTTAAAACTCTCTGGCATTATTTTTTCTCTTCTTTAATGTTAAAAAATCAAACCCAATGCCATCTAGTTGATTCTGACTTATAGTGAGCCCCTTTGGGTTTTCAAGGTGGTAAATCTTTACGGAAGTAGATTGCCCGCTCTTCCTGCTGGGTAGTGGCTGGTGGATTTGAACTGCCAACCTTCCTGTTAGCAGTCAAATGCCTTAAGCATTATGCCACCAGAGCTCCTTTCTTTAATGTTAGAAGTGTACAATAAGAATTTCTAAGCTATTTTCCAGTTCCTATATCCCATGACTCTGTTCTTGCTATGAGTCAGATCCGACTCCACCACAATAACAACAACAACAACAACCAAACTACATTCTCTAAATTATTTTTTCAGTTCCAGGCACTCTTCTGGGAAGGGTGGCATCACCTTAGAACATGTAAGAGATTCTGCCATCTATGAGCAGTACTTTCAGCCTTGTATTTACTCATCTAATAAATGACCTTACAGTATAAAATAATCTCAAGAAGGTCTGAAGAAAAAAAAAAAAAAAAAACTATGCCCAGTATATACAGTGTTGTACACAATGAGGAGTTTTTGTTTAATCTCTTTTGTTTAAGGATTACTGTTAAGATAATGTACTTTATGATGTGCTAAATCATTAACAAAGTAACATTTGTGACACTAAAGTAGAATACTTCAATGAAAACTCCTTGTTCAAGATCCTTAACTTTCCTTAGTGAGAATTTTTTTTGTTATATGCATTTAAAATATTATTTATTATCAAGCTATATGATATACATTGTACTTTTTTAATTTATAGATAGCTGGGAACACAAAAAAAAATAAGTGAAATAAGTCAAGGTGACCAAACAACAACAACAACAAAAAAAAACTCATTGTTGTGGAGATGAATCTGACTCATAATGAAAGTGACCAAAGAAATAAAAACAATTAAATCTTGATTGAACAATATTTACTTTGGGAGAATTAATATAAGATGTTTTTTTAAGGAATTGATAATATTAATAGTTCATATTGATGATTTATTATAATCCACACCTTTTACCTGCACTATTTTATTTAATTCACAAAAAACCTAATAAGGTAGGTGCTACTAATACTCCATTATGAAGATAAGTGAACTAAAATGCAGAACCGTTAAATTACTGACCCAGGATCACACAGATAGTTAGTGGGCACCCAGCATAGCCCACCTTTTTAACACTTCACTCGGTCACAACCTCATACAGTTGTTAATGTGTTCTCAATTTATTGAGGTAGACATATTCCCAACCATCCAATAAAATGGTAAAAATTCTCTGTTGGAGGCACAGATAAATTTTAGGAAGGAGAAAATTTTGTGGGTTATGTGTGCGTGTGTGCCTTTCTTATTTATTTATTTTTTTAGCAGTGAGAGGCCCATTTTAAAGCTGAAGATAAATATCAACTTCCCTGAGAAAATCTCATTTTTAGTTGAAAAAAATTGACCACAGAGAAGTAGCTGAGTAGCCAACATGTACATTTGTAGATTAGCATGGACTCTGCTCAACTGTTCTGCCTCCCAATTACGCCAGCAGGGAGCTCTAGCTGTTTCTCTCATTACTTGGCAAAATTTACAAGTTACTGGCTAGGGTGCTAAACTTATGTCTTGCCTAGAATTTATATCATGAGGGATAATGTCGAGACATCCCACAGTGGGGTTAAAATCTTCCTCTTTTCCCCCATTTCCCTCAGTTGAATTTTCGTAGAGCTGTTGGAGGATCACACAATTTTGTCCAAAAAACCAATAGGTCCTTTCAAACTGTGCTTTTTTCTTTATGTTTTTAGTTGGCATCATTCCTGTGGAACTTCCTAATTATTTTTGGACAATTACCCAAAGTCATATTTGAAACTACGAATGCTTATGGGAAGATTATTTTCCATTATTTTGAGGCATCTCATGATTATTTTATTTTATAACTTTATGATATTGCAATTAAACAAAAAAAATATAAACATGGAATTATACATATTTTCATTTGGTTATAGCCTACTTTTAGTATTAAATGCAAATACTAATGCTTTCTTTTCTTGGCCACTGACAATTTTCCATTTTTTTTTTTTTCTTTCTATGCAATTATTTATTAAAGTCACATAGAGGTTTACCTCCTGATCACAGCTTATCATTAATCACAGAGGGCAAGTGTTTTGTCCAAATAAGTTTTGGTAGGAATGTGAGTAGAGGCTGAGACTGCATGGAGAGACAATACCTTAACTTTAATCTTTTCATTAGAGACTTACCTTGAGCTGTATCTGAAAAATGCATACAACTCTTGAATGTGGGCCAAGGGAACAAAATCTTAGAGTGCTCAGAATTGATTATAAGGGAGACAATGTCACTTCTCTTTTCCTAAA
>NW_006921776.1:2295815-2312905 GCF_000298275.1 Orycteropus afer afer
TATATATGAAAATGCATTTGAAATTTGGTGAAATCCCTTTTATTGTAGTTTCTTGCCTCAGATACTATCTTGCTTCCAATATAGTATTATCTGTACATAAATCCCTTATGCCTGAAAATGAAAATACCTGTCTCATCTCTTACATATTTATTTTAATTAAGAATGAACTGATTAAACTATGTAAATTCTTTCTGGCTCTCCACCACTATTTAGATTGCATTGGAGTTGACCAGAAATACAAATATATCAACAATGATGGTATCAGAGGTGGATTGTGGGAAATATGATCTTACTGTGAAGAGAAAAGCTGGTAAGAATATAGATTATACCACTTGTATCAATTGAAATAGTTAAAAAAAAATACACAAGAGTTGTAAACTAATCAATTGTATTCTTAAAAAAAAAAAAAAAAAAAACAGAGAAAAGAAAGAAAATTATAACTAGAAAGAGTATAAATCTTTGTGAAACTTCAAAAGGTACAGCTGGATGGAGAATGTGTAGTCCCCTGAGACTGCAGGATAAAAAAAAAAAACTTGTAAATGCACCCTCTAACGTCTTTTATTCTGACCTCATGCCGAGGTTAAGATAGATTTTTTTTTATGACTTTGAAACAGAGTTAAGGTGAAAGAATTTGATGAAAAGCAGAGACACTTTCCATTAGTTAAGGGAAGAACCCGAGCGGAGATGCCAACTGCTGCTATGACTGTGTTCTCCCATCTGTACCTCCAGTTTGTGCTGTGATTTTTGTACTTGCACCTTTAAGTCCTGCAATTACATATGCAAATGGATGAATTCTGACTGAGGTTGTAAAAGATAAAATGCTGGAGCTGGCACTACTGTGTGGGAGTTCCTCATGTTATAGAGCCCTATCTTTTTCAGAGCAGCCCTATCCTCTGTCCCTTTCCAAAATTAGGACCAGGAAATAGAAGCAGAGGTTTGAGGAAAATAAACATGCATCTGCTAATTTGTAGTAGAGCTCTTAAAACACTCTGTAGCGCCTGCTGTTTGTGGCTGTCTGTGCACAGTTACCACGCGCACGGACACACTTCACTTCATCGGGATGCTGTGTTCAACAATAAAATGCAGCAAAAGAAGGAGAGAGAATTTTCATCTATCTCATTCTGACCTGCATATGACCTTTATTTTTCCTTCTTAGTAGTTTTAATTCTGTTCTTCTGAAATATTAAAAAAAAAGAAGAAAAATAACAAAATAAGTTCATTTAAGGAAGCTTTAATGATCTAAATTATCTAGAGGATTTATATATTCATTCATATTCATAATTTCTGTCTTAAAAAAGAAAACAAAATAATTGTCCTAAATGTGAGCTCTTACAAGTATATCTTTTTGCCTATGTAAATTATGTTATATTCTTCAGTTCTACATATAGACTTTCAGAAAAGCCATTGATAAGTAAGTGTTCTGTTCCTGGGAGTAGATTTTTCCTGCATTAATTGTTCTTTAATATATTTAGGAACAATATTTCTTGAGTTAATTGATTAAATCAGTCTTTATGTTAGCAACATATTGCCCATGTTATTAGTCCAAAAATAAATGACATACATTTTCTCTGTAAAAATCTATTTTTAAAAAATGTACACTTAACCATTATGTTATGGGTTCATCACAAAAAGCAAGCCGATGTCTAAATTGAGGTAGAAGAAAAAGGCAAACCCAAATTAGAAAACAGAAAGCAAGGTAAGCCTTTCCTTCTGTTCCGTCTGTAAGAAGGTGGATGCATCTTCCATATGATTACGCAAAATGGTAAGCTAGTGAGAAAATGCATTAAACGGGCCCACCATTCAGGAGAGTGGGTATGTGTTAGTACCTTCTCTGCCTGGGAACTCAGCTGAATGGATATTCAAGGAGATCTCTTCATACCTGCCAGCGATACCTTTTGCTTTTGAGATTTTGTAGCTCAACCAGGAAACAACCCACACACTGTCAGAAGAATGTGAATTTTATTATGGAACTTATGACAAGGAGAAAATATCC
Source organism: Orycteropus afer afer (assembly GCF_000298275.1). Classification (NCBI taxonomy): domain Eukaryota; kingdom Metazoa; phylum Chordata; class Mammalia; order Tubulidentata; family Orycteropodidae; genus Orycteropus; species Orycteropus afer. The sequence goes on from NW_006921776.1 coordinate 2,297,809, forward strand.
CTAAGCATTTCCAAAAGGTGAAAACTGAGCGGAACAAGAAAGAAATGGGATGCAAGGAAAGTTAGTAACTAAACAGTGAAGCTAAAAGAGTGAAGAAAAGAAAGGTCAGATTGAAAAAGCGAGGGAGAGGATAAGAAAATTAAAAGAGCAGGAGAGAGAAATCTAGGTTTAAACCAGTCTTTTAAATGAGATCCGCGCTTGTAGCCCTTGAGTGAGTGTCCAGCCCCATGAGAGAAACATACTGCCTGGCTTTAATTGTTAACCCTACATTACAGGAGTCTTTGTCATAAAAGTAAAAGCTGTTTGACTCAAAGCACAGTCTTTGCACATGAGATTGCACAGGTTGTGATGAGCCTGGAGACTTAATTACTTTCTTGCATCAATTGAAGGGGATCCTCCAGGTCATGCTTATGGCATATTGATGGAAAGTAAAAGAAACCTTCCACAAAATTAGCCTCCAGTGTGCTGGTTTCCCAGAAACCCAGGAAAGTTTGATCTCTGTTCCTTTCATAATTTCATACTATTCAGCTGCAATATATTTACCATTCATACTAATGTTGAGTTGAGTAGGAGGGAAGGAAAAAATGAGTAATGCAAAAGACTGGCTCACAATTGCTTTGCTAAAATAATGTTCTGCTCCCTCCTCCCACTGAAAAAACCCTGAACTAAATCAGTGGCCATGTTTATTCCAAAGTTAGAATGTTACTTAATTAAATTTGTTTTATTGTGGAGTCGTGTATTTGCAATTGCCAGTCTGCAATTCAGAATAGAAAATCTTGCATCTTCTATTTAGTTTTCGTGTTCCTTGGGGTGAGTGTGATTGCTTAGTCATAAAAGTGATTTGTTTAGTAAAGGCTCATTTTATACTGTTCATGTGGTTTTATTTCACTAAATATAGAATAAATTTAGAACCCAAGCAATACTTTTTATACAAAAACAATTACAAAGTTCTAAGTGTAAAACCTTAAGAAAAAGGATGCTGCTGGGAAAGAAATTCTGGGAAGACAATGAATAGATGCTGATTTCACTAACGGAGAACAGCCTAAACTCAGTGTCTCAGACTGCGTTCAGTCTCTATCACTCTAGCTCTCTCTATGGTCACATTCAGTCTGATCAGCTTTTGTAACAGTTCTATATATTCTGAAGGCGGAGGCAGCATGTCAAGGCCTTGTCATCTCTGGTCAGTAGAGTAGTTTGTCAGGAGAGTTTTCAACTATAAAAGCATCAGTAACTCATCAGAATATTTGTTGTTTCTTTTTGACAAAGGAGGCAACTGTCTGTCAAGAAAAATCTGTGATTTTCCTTGACTTCCCTGAGGAACTCGGAGTCTGCCTTGAATAGCCTTAGACTCTAGCAACCTGGTGTGCAAAATAGATGTATTGATTCCTGTAGAATCTTGTTATATGTGACATGCAACAGTATAAGTCAACATGACTTTGCCTATTTGTTGCCATGTGTGAAACAGAATGTGCAGCTTTCATTAGCGAGCAGCACATTATGCGCTGTTGCTTTAACAGAGGTCTCCTTGGAAACCCAAGGAAGCACAATCTACACATAATAATTCAGCAGGAGACATCATATTCCTAAAGGGTAGCTCTCTAATGGTTAAATATCAATGTATTGGTTAGATATTTAAAAAGAATTTTCATAACTTAAAAAAATGCACACTCATGCTTATAAACAAACACATCAGTTGCTTAAGGGTTATAAGAAATTTAAATGCAAATAGCACTTGGTAATGATACCCCAGAGACTGACATTGTCGTCAATTTCTTGATAATGCATCATTGTAACTTAGTTTTTGCTACTGGTTTCCTTAGTAACTGGAAGAATATATTGCTCGGGACATAAAATAATATCCTGTTTCAACCACTGAGAATCTTGAACTAAAATGTAATTGATTTTGCATGAGGTACAGGATTGTCATGTCCTCCCCGTTTTGATGAGATATTATAGCACAGAATGAACATACTCGGGATTTTTTTCAAACCAGCCATTTTGCTTCTAATCATTTTATTGTAAGATGAAAATTGATAAAAATGTGGAATGTTATAACTTTAAGAAGCCCAGATTATTAAATAGAATTATATATTTGATCTATAATTCCCAAGCATACTAGGATAATGTTTATTTCTCTTATATGAAAAAAGATAGCATAATATGGAAATATATATCTGTTACTGTTAAATAATGCTAATACTTATTCTGGAAGACCCAAATATAATCCAACGCATACTCATGCAGATAGTATAAAGTGTGCAGATACAGGAAAGCCTGATAATCTAGGAGAATTTTATAGTCTGAAATCAGAACAAAGAGTCAGAAAATTGTTTTTTAATTTTGTTTCCACAGCTGGTCTCCTGTACTGCCATAGGCAAATTATTACCTCTCTAGTGTCTCAATATCCTTATCTATAAAATGGGAATAATAACACCTGCATCACAGGGGTGTTATGTGGATAATTACTTGATGTATGCAAAGAGCTCAGAAGATAAAACACGCTAAATCTTATGATTGTTTTAAACCACATATATAGCAGTATGTTATAGACATAAAATTAGAAGTGGTTTAATGAGCTTGGAAAATTGGAGGCTCCTGGTTTAGGAGAGGAGTACCTGGGGACTTAACAAAACTCTGTCTATTTTACTGTTTCTGCAAATAACATTTGCTAGAATGATACGGCAATAGCAGAACTGTTGAATGATTGATATTTGATGATATCTTTTCTAGAAATACTGCACTTCCAACGAGGTGATGATATTTTGCCTTGGGTACCTCTACTGTAGTGAAATTTGTTTGCAGAGTTTTTTGGGGTTTTTTTTCCCCTCCAATTCAGTAGGCAATCGACCTCCTTCCTAACTGCTCTGTGGGATATTTGGAGTCCTGATGGCGATTTGGCAGATGGAAGTTCTGCCTACCACAGTACCTTCTTAAGTTCTTGGCCAGTATAGAGTCAGTATCCGGTCACAACTGCTATTGATTGCCTTTTCTACGAAGTAGCAGCTTGTACATGTTTTCTAGTTTACATCAAAGGATACACCCTGCATATCAGGAGTGCTTGATTAATTTATTGCATCAATCAGCAAGCAATGAAGGTACTATAAACAAGCCAATATTTTAGGCATGGAAAGATTAAAAAAAAATTAAAGCATGGTACCTGTCCTCAAGTGTTACTCAGTATAGCAACAACAGCTACTGTGTGTTCATACATTGTATTATGACATGGTATGTGACAGGTATCATGACCACTGTACAAAGAGCTCTAACCATTCTAACTAAGATCAGCTAAGATGATGAGAAGTAGATTCTAGGAGGAATGGTAGTTCAGCTGGGCTTCTTGAAATAGGGAGGATTTCAAAAGGTAGGAAAGAACAGGAAAGCCATATAAAACAACATATAATTGCTGTATTTTGAAGGGGGGATGGGACAAAAGTTTGATAGATATTAAGTAATTCAGCCTGATCACAGTATCAGTTATATAGAGGAGAGTATTAGGATAGAAAAGTAGAAATATAACTTTCTATAGAATCATTTCTGACAGTTTGTAATAATACATTAATTGATTAATATTAATCCATCCCTCTTCTCTTTTTATCCACTTTAAGTAGGGACCATTTCTGATTATGTTGACTATATTATTCGTACTTCATTAAGCTTTGATTGAATGAAAGCTGGCAAGGGCCAGGTGATGAGGAGATTTGATGCCAGACTAAATGGATGGATTTGTCCAGTACAGTGGCATCACTAGGGTCAGTGTTGCCCAGTGCCATAACACATGGACCTCCTCCTGTACCAGACCTCAATAATGTGTATTACCAGTTTTAATCATAGAATATCCCAGAATAATGTGTGCTAAATACAATTTTGGATTATATGAATACTAACAAAACTGTTTTATAAAATCTTTCTACATTGAATTACAACATTTTTAGTTACAGCTTTATTAGTAACTGAGCAGAAGCCTTTTTTAGTTTTGTCCTTCTTATCCTTTAATTATTACTTCCAAGTTATTGGTATAGGTTAACAGATACTCATTTCTACAATATCAAAGGTAAAGCCACAGAAAATTTGACAAAATCAGTGAATTTAAAAATACAGCAGCAACAAAACAACAGTGTGTGCTCGTAACACATACAGACAAAACCACTTAATCCAAAGAGTCATTATAGTTAACTGATAAGGACAGTCCTGACCAGAGCACGTTAGAAAGTTCAAAAAGTAAATTAGCATAGAGTTTTAGCTTTGTAGGAGTATTAATACATGTAAGCTGGGTTTGGGAAAATGTTTTTGTTATTATAGCTTACTACAGAGATATTTTTATAAAAAATAATAAATAAATTTAATAATAAATAACAAATTTCTGCTGAAACACTGCATGAAAATTTTATAAGCAGTCATTTTGTTTTTTGGTGTCAACCCCTCTGACAGTGTCAGCTGTTGTTGTCCACAACCCCTGTACTCCTCTAGTGATGTCACTGGTCCAGTGAACAATGAGGACATACTGAAAGTCCCTCTTCACAGAAGGAACAAATACAATGCAGGGTGAAAAATACAGTCTAGCAGTAGGAAAACTGATTAGGAACTTCTGCATTTGTCACCAAATCTAACCAAATCCACTGCCATCAAATCAACCCTGACTCCTAACAATGCCATAGGGACAGAGTAGAATTGCCTGATAGGGTTTCTGTAAATCTTTACGGAAGCAGATGTCACATCTTTTTTCTGCAGAGCTGCTGGTAGGTTCAAATCACTAACCTTTTTGTTTAGCAGCTGAGCACTTTAACCACTGTGCCACCAGGGCTCCTTGCATTTGTCAAGGGGTGAAGTTATATTGTTCATATATATATATAGCATCCATCATGGTGATATCATGATGGATAAGAGATGTTATATTCCGACACAATGTCAAAGAAAATGTAATAGCACTCTGCTTCCTAACTTCTTGAACAGATGAGTAACAGTGCACTTGGAAGAAACTGGATAGTCCTGGCAGGAACTGATTTGGCGAGATACTTGGAGAAGTTCAGTTATAGACCATGAAGTCTAAGGTATTGTTAGGCCATTCAAGTGCAGGTGTCTAGCTAATGTTTGAGAAGAGGAGACTAAATCAAGAGAATACATAGAAATGGAGATTTGCCTTTGTCTGCCATGTATGCAGTGCTAACATTTGAACACCATGCAGTCATTGAGATAAGGAACATGGTGAGAGAAGAGAAAAGGATAAAGAATCCAAAGAAGAGATTTAATAGATGAGATGAGATACCAAACTGAGAAAGAAAAAGTTAAGAGCAGTCCGACTGAGGGCTAAGGAGCTCTGGTTGTGTAGTAGTTAAGGCATTTGACTGCTAACAAGGTCTGTCCTTTGAACCCATCAGCCACTCTGTGGGAGAAAGATGAGGCAGTGTGCTTCCGTAAAGAAGCCTTGGAAACCTTATAGGGGAGTTCTTCTCTGTCTTATAGGGTTGCTATGATTCAAAATCTACTCAAGGCATCTGATGAATCAGATTTACCATGAAACTGAAAAAAAGGCAACAAGATAACTTTGTTGTTTTCCAGAGTTCTCTTATAATTGAAACTCTCATTCTGATCCCTTTTCAACCCTTTTTACCTGTTTATACTGCTGAGTGACAATTCTCCATGGGTCTCCTGTGTCTCTACACATCTTGTGAATAAAGCACTATATGTTTGTAGAGCAAATAGCCTTGGTAGGCAGGTAGCGCCCCTCTGCAAACAAAGGGCAGGTTTGTTTTCAGCCTTGGAAAGTAGAACAAATGTCTCATCTTACTGCTATTTTCTTGTAATGTTACCCATTGATTGTGGGGATTTGATTGTGTGATTTGACCCTTTTGGTGCTGGCCTGACAGAATTAGGGCTCAGGGAACCAGTACAAAAATACTGATACTCTATCTATAGTTATTGCTGTGTGTAATAGACTACAATTTATCTCTGATCCAGAAGTCTCTACTCAAACCCATGTCTTTTCTCCCAGTCCATGGAACTCTGACAGATAAATGTACTAGTTTACAAGTAGGATAATATCTCAGATCCTTCACAGTTTTGACATATACATTGTTAGCAATAGTCACAGTAATTATATAAAGTTCAAAAATATATATAACATGTACTGAATACCTAATATGTCAGATACTATGTTGGAATTCTAAGCATTATCATTCATTTCAGAAATATTTATCTGGTATGCAGAACCAGTCAAGAGTTATGCTATTGATGTTAGGAAGTGGTGAACAGATAGATATGAGTCCTGCTACCATGGAGTAGATGATCCACTTAAATCCTCATTAACAGCCCTGCAAGGCAGGGATATTATTATTTTAGAACTGAGAAAATTAGAGGTCAGCAAAATTAAATAACTTACCTCATGTCACACTAATCTCTAGTTGGAACATAATTTGAACCCTGATCTGAACTGAACTGATCTTTTCAGTATCCTACATAATACATTATGTAAAATTTAATTTTCTTATTTATGTCTGAATAAATATATTGACTTAATATTTCATTTTGTAGATCCTCTTTAAAAATATCTGATAATCTAATGAAGTTGTTTTGAAATGGAATCTTTAACAGTAAAGTAGGAGGTTTTTTAAAATCTAAATAGGCATTTATATAATACAGCCTTGTCAAAATATTCCCTACACTGCCTCCTCACAAAGCAGAAGGAATATAGGCATAGTGCAATAAATTTGATGTTAATTTTTTTTTTTTTTTTAAACTCTCTTTATTTCCTCCAGTCAACATGAGCAACTCTCGGTGTCATATGTTTTTGTTGGTTTGTTTTGTTTTAATTGGCATCAATTGTAGGTTATATTATATTTGCACTTGTAAATAATGAAGGTTGCTAAGCACCTGGTGGACAGACTCAAATTTAGGTTGACAGCTGATTTTGTTCACTTGTACTAAACATATTTTATGCTGTTAATTTTTTGACCCATCAAAGCGATGCAAAAAGAACCAGTAGTAAAGATCATAGATGCGGAAGTCAGAAGCCCTGCACCATCTCTACTCCTGGCCTCACCACTTAATGAGCTTGTGATAGGGACAATTTTCCTTTTATTCCTCAGTTTTCTTTTCTGAAAATATGAATAATAATAGTACCGGTAGAAAGGTTGTTATGTGACTTGATTAATTTAATGAACTCAATGCACTTAGCGCAGTGATTGCCACATAGTAAGTTCAAAATAAATGTTAACAGGATTTGTGAACACACTGGGGACTCAATGAATAAATGTCTCTGTTAACTCCATAATTCTGTAAATTATAATTGTTCAAAGTAACTTTGCTTTGAATACTTAGTTTCAAAGCAATGGCCCTTGACTTTTCTGACTATTTCTAAGCCTAGGGCAGGCATGTCAGTTTAATAATGATGATGGCTGACTTATAAAAGTAAATGTCACCAGCTTCCACCATGGGCATTTAAGCAAGGTGAATGGTCTGAAAGAAAAAAAAAACAAGAATCAGATATTTTGTCTCCTATTCCCAGCTCCATTACTTGCTAGAACAGAATAAATGAATCACAAATAAATAAATAAACAAGTCACTTAACCTTTCTCTATTTCAGTTTTTGCAAAATGACAATGATAAGCTTTTGCTTCTTAAGGACTTGAAATTACTGGCTGGAAGGTGCCACAAGAGTGACAAGCATTATTAACTTTGCAGTATTTCAGTCTTTCTTATGCATACTCGGAATGTTTGCTTTTCATCTCAGGAATTAAATACTTCTTTAACACTGATATGTGGTAACTTCAGGAATTAGTGAAATTCGCCAGCTCCTCAGATAAAATCAGAGGACAAATAAGTCAGTCAGTTAATTATGTGGAAGAATAGATTAGAGAAAGGAAAGACAGCTTCAACAGAAATTTCCTGATGTTCCAAGTTCAGGGTTACAAGTTTGGAAGGTAAAAGAGGGAGAGTGGAGGTTATAGGATAAAAAGAAAATGGGCCCTGTGTGTTTCCAAGACATGCTTTCCTTGTACTCTGCCTAGACTTCTTCCAGGCTCTTGCATCCTTTTGCTCGCACAGTGTGTAACCACTTCAATCAGATTCAAGCTGCTCTGTTTTGATTTTTTAAGTAATCGCTGTTGCTTGATTTGTCTCAAAAAGCTATTTTATTAAAAAAGTCATATTCTTTGCCTATTAATTTCATCCTTTATTATTTGTAAACTGGTACTGAATATTCACACATTTGTAAATATATACATATATACTTTTTTAGTGTTGTAAAGGTGTTGGAGGGTTAAAAAATCCTTATTATTTTCTTATTAATCACTTATTATTATTCCTATTCCCTTAATTATTTTTAAATGATGAACATTTGTAAATTTTTGATAAATTATCAAAACAGGTGAAGCACTACCATTTTTTGCTCCTGTTCATAAAGCACACACAAAAGAGTTACGGTTTGTTGGCCAAATGAGATTTGCCACACTCCTCATAAATCTTTTATTTAATGTGTTTTTGTAGGAAATCAATATTACATTGGTATAAAATACAGATAAAATATAGTTCACAATGCCTGTTATAAAATAGGCTTTACTAGAAGCACTTTTATCATACATTTTAATGTGTCACATTTTTATTTGAATGTGGGATTATAATTTCATGTATGTGTAAATGTGTCTTTCCTTGGACTGTGCAAACTCCATCAAATATGTTTGTGTGTGTGTGTGTATACATAGACGGTTTTTTCTTCAACATTTGCTGCAAGTGAATTCTTATTATGCATCATTTCTCTAAGGAGACCCTATAAACAAATCAATAACCTACAGACATGGCAATATATATTCAGATATTGTACGTGTATTAATATTATTCAAAAGAAATCTTATAGCACTCATGAATTTAAATATTTTAATATAAACTATGTAAATATAATGATTAACAATCTGTTGTATTTACTGTTCAAGATAGGAAATGTAGTTTTTTTTTCTAATTACATAGACCAGTGTGGGAGGTTATGACTACAGAAGAAGATTTAGCCATTTGTATTTATTCAATGTTGCTTTATACCATTAACTAGGAAACTCAGTCTGCTATATTGAATGCTCAGGAATTTGATTACGAGAGAGCAGACTCTGCCAATCTTGGCTTGAGACAGCAGACTCAACTAATTGTCTATCAGCAGTGATTTAGCTGTATCATCCTACTACAATCTTATTATTGAGGGAAACATTTAAAATCTGATGAAAATTGCTATTTAATAATCAGGACTTGGAAAATGCACCTGGCAGAGGCCTGCTGTCTATCTTTTTTTCTCCCCATTTCTTTTTGAGGGAAAGAAAGAAATTCAAGTTTCCAAATCTGAAATATTGTTGTTGTTGTTGTTATGTGCCGTCAAGTTGGACCTGACTCATAGCGACCCCTTCTTGGGTTTCCGAGGCAGTATCACTACAGAAGTAGGTTGCCCCATCTTCCTTCTGAGGAGCGGCTGTTGGGTTTGAACTGCCAGCCTTCTGGTTAGCAGTCAAGTGCCTTAGGCACTATGCTACCAGAGCTCCTAATCTGAAATAGAGAATATCTTAAAATAAATAAATAATAATAATAATATTTTGAAATTTAGATTTTCCAAATATGTTATCAGAGTCAAACTTAAATTTTGTTTCCATTGTTGTTGTTTTGAAATTTTTACAAATGCTGTTGGTTTTAATGTATTTTTTTAACCTACTTTTAGGGTTGAAGATGGTGGTTAGAGTTAGAGTTGTGTTTAAGACAATAAGCTACCTTTTGATTGCTGCTCGAGTTCTCTCTGTAGCTAAATGTGCTGCATAATGCTTAATGGAGCCGCTGCTTTAAGAACATTGATTAGGTGAATGTGGATATTTGAGTACTGATAATTCAGATGTGTTTTTTAAAATGTGATTTCTGCAGCAGAAATTGTACTACTTATTACAAATGTAATACATAGTCCAAAAATAATATGTTTTGTTATCTATTCAAGAAGAAGAAAAATATTTCACATAGTACATGATAAACATATTATGTATTACATAATAAAAAAGTGTGGAGGAGCCGAATGCAAAGTCAAACATCCCCACTGGTTGCCAGGTTTGATGTAGTAGATATTTAATAATTTGGGACATTTACATTCACTCACCACTCAAGTGAGCTTTGCAGTTTTCCTAAGATTGGTTTGGCATTTCTGGAAGTTGACAGTTCAATGCACAGAAGGAGTCACTTAAATGGTCCTCCATTTTTCCCTGAAGCAAAATTTGCAGTGAGCATATGTAACCGTCTATACTCCTGCCTGAATACCAATTGATGTTATTAGGTGCCTGAAGTCTCGGGTTGCATTTTCTAGCCATGATTTTCAGCTGGAAGAGACTCATACATACCAGTGTCAGATCTCCACCCTTGGTTTCACAGTTTGATATTGTCTAAGTGATCGGTTTTTTTCTGGGAGCTATCCTAGTATTCTTATCTACTTGGAGAAAGGAATGATACTAAAGGTTTTTCTGTTTTTGTTGTCGTTTCCCCTAGATCAGATTTTTGAGAATCCGTTGCTGATGGAAACAGGGGATCAGTAGAAACAGCAATACAAAAAGGAAGCTGGAACAAAGGAGCATAGAATAGATTCTAAGATTTTTTCGGCGATTCAAAGGACTAACCAGAATGCATTCTTCCCAGTAACTGAAAACCATAAACCTATGTACTCCTGCACTTGTCAAGGTTACAACTTTGGGCAGTAATTTTGTGTGTATTCTACATTATCAAAGGGAGCATGATGGCATAGACTGAGAGTGAAAAAGTCTGGATTTGAGTTCCTGACTTACTACTTTGTGGCTTTGAACCCTTGAGAGAGTCACTTTCTCTATTTTTGCCCAATTTTTTTCTTATTTCTCTGTGATAAGACATACTATATTTCTATGAGATAGTAACAACTGAAAATATCATCTAAATAGTAAAATGCTATATAAATTTAACGATCCATGATTATTATGTACCTAGTACCCTAAGAAGCCTCACTAGAGTTTTGACTTTTGGTTTGTTTTATAATGCATTTCAATTAGTTCTGTGATTTCCCATATACTTCTGCAAGAATGAAACCACTGTAAAAAGTACAAGAATTTAATATTTAATTAAACCATTTGTAGAATGTGAAAAATGTAATTGAGAGATCTTCTTAGGATTGGGGAAATTAAAACATATGAAGCTAATTATATACCCTCAAGAGTTGAGAGGAGAAACCATTCTAAGTCCTTTATAGAGAAGAGCCATTATAGCCAATTTTTGATCTCAATTCCTAGTTTAAAAAATATGTTTAGACTCTAGAGGACATTCTTCCTTCAAATTTGAAAGAAAGGTCAAATTGTAGTTTTCATTTATCCTTAGATTTAAACAAGTTAGCAATATGTAACGGAATACACCTTAAGGTTGGCGACTCATAGGGGATTGTCAAATTTACTGTCAATCATCTACCAATTCAGAGAGAGATATGAGTTGAGTATTCTTTTAATATCTTGTTTTAAGATTTATTGTGTCTTTTAGAAGACTGATGAGAGGATTATGTGTCTGATATTAACTTTTTTAAAAAAATATATAAGCATGACTCTTCTTCCAAAGTTTGTAGAATCTGATACAAATTCTAAAATTCTCAAATTTTGTGTCCAAATCCTTCTTTGCACACCATTGTTTTGGGGATTCAAGTATATATTTAAAAAATTCTACAGAGTCCTCTTTGCATTTGGTTTGCATGCTCTGATTTTGAAATTCATATTGATCAAACATCCACCTCTGTGATTCTTCACAATTGAATGTGAAAATGAAGAAATTATGATGTGGGATTAACATTTTTCCACTAGAAAATATGGTCTAGTAATACAGTTTTTTTTAAGAATTATTTGATGTTTTAAATTTAAGATAACTTGGGCTATTTGGGTAATATTTACTTCTATATTATTTCCCTCCTCATTAATACCAAATAATTTGGACAAAGTTAAATTGGGCTGCTTGAAGGTTAAACTAGATTAAATATTATTGGTAATATACAATGGAAATGGAAGTACTTTTGAGAGGTAGTTGGATTGCTGTATCCTAAAATGTGTGAATAAATAAGAAAAAAAAAATGAGAAGAAATTTTGACAAATAGAATGTTAATAATGAAACTTGGATGTAATAGATTCAAGTTAATTATTATGACACGAATTGAGTATCAGCAGGAGCTGTGATAATTGATGTCAGATGAATGTGGAAACTCCCTAGGATGAGGATGAGCTCAGTCCCAGCTGAAGTGATGACCAGAAAAATGTAAAAACTATTATGATGCATGTACTCTTCTTCTGAAGAAAGCCGATTAATTCCAAAAGTTGACATTTGGGGGAAAATCTATAAAGATTGTTTCACAAAAGTTTGAATGGAAGCAGAATATCTTCTATCCTGAAGCATGTCATTTGTTTGGATGGATATTTTTGCTACTGTTCATTAAAGGGTCCAGTGAATCTTGCATCATCCACCTTCCTCCTACTATAATTGTTTCGTATCCCATGGTACAAAGTGTAATTTGTTCTTTTTTTCTTTTAATTTATTGTCTTTTTGTCAGATGAAAGTAGAAGCATATGCGTCTTAGATTCTTTTGTTTCGTTGCATGCCAAATTAGCAGCACTTCCACCAGCCTGGTTTTGATATTTCATTAATTCTAGGAATAGCAGTGGGCAGCTGAATGGGGCACTGAAAAGCCAGGGAGCAAAGCTAAATTTGTCTCCTGCTTTTGTTTTCAACATCTGACCCATTAGATGTAGAAAGAAAAAAATAACAAGACTCCATGGCAGTGAAACTGAAGAATTGTAGCTCTTTATTTATACAATCCCATTTAAAAAGTCTTTATAAAGTCAATCTCACTAATTCAGATTTATTCCTATGCTCATAGTTCCAATTTTTTTAATACTCAGAATTAAGGGTTCCAAGTGGATCTGAGAATTGACATTCTGCCTTTTGGATATGTTGATTTAACATGGATATCACACTAACCTTTGTGTTGTTTCGTGTAGGCGTGCTAGCCTCACCAATCTGACAAATTTGACATTTTTTTCACGAATAGTGTCAAAAGTAACTCATTTAGTAGTTAGAATAGTAGAACATGTGTATACATTAGGCCATCTTTTTTACAAGAAGGAAAAACAACAACCAAAAAAACTTCATCATGATCCCAGTTCATTCAAAATCGCTGCAATGCCTCTGCACAGTGCCTTTAGTCTCCCAGTTTCTAGTACTCGAGCAACTTCTGATTGTGTCTGTGGTTTCAGCATTATTCCATTTTTAGAAGAGAACTTAGTGTCACTCTCTAAAACAGTGTCAGAGTCTGCTATTGTCTGGAAACTCGGCTTACTGAATCCTGTGGATTGTTCACTCTTTTTCATGGTTCTCTCTTTTGTTTCAGATCTCCGATCCTATTACAACTTTCAGAACTGTCCAGTATTGATTGGGTTACCTTTTTTTCTTTTTCTTTTTAGTAATTTTTGACTTTAATAAATAATAAAATATTTGTCTATCTGCTATTGCTTGGCAAAAGTTTGCAATACACAGACATTATAGCAGCTTTTTGCTACAAAAAGAGCTGATCTTGGGTTTTGATAAATGGTTGCACCATAAGTCCAGTCTTTTCAGTACAATGAAACATAAATGTTTACCTACATATCTATACATAATTCTATCCACTCATTTTTTTTTTCACTCTTGTCCCTGCACTGCCAAAAAGATACCATGAAATTCTTTTATCCTTAACTTATGACCATGTACTTCATGACCTTCCTTGCCTCATATCTTCACCTTCTTCTAAGGAAAAAAAGAAATCCTTTGTAGAAAGCTGCTGCTGTTCTAACAGTTAGCTTCCTCCACCTGGGAACTTCCCATTAAAAAAAAGCTTTACATCGCCTACGGGCTGCCAATTAGTCTGCTACCATAACTGTGGTTGCTTTTATAGAGAAACATTTTTTTGTTATCTATTATGTTAACTTCTGTGCTAAAGTTACAGAGATTTGACCCATACAGTTCTAAAACTTCCCTACAGAAAATGAAGTATACCATAATATTATGAAATAAATCTACTCAAAAGGAATATGGTTTATTTCACTTTATAATCACATATCTCAATTATCCAATTTATTTGGTGGAATGAAGTGTCTCCTATACGTAAATTTTTCAGCTAATGAGAGCAGTGTTGATATTGTCACTTTCAGTATTATAAGTTTTGTTTAAAATGCTATTAAATGCATGGCATATTTTGGTATTGTCACAAAAAAAGCATGGTTAACATGATTTAATATTTCATTAACAACTAGGGGGATCATCATTATAGGAATCAATTATTCTTTCCTATAATATGCTGTCCTTGGGGCTCCTGACCGGTGTGCCCTTAAATTAAATGTCCATAGATGACTGAGGTTTTATTGTCTGCTTGTTTTCATTTTTATATTGTTCTTGTATGGCAGCTATCACTTTTCACTTTGCCTACATCATTGCAATGAAACGGAGACCAAAGATGTTTGAACAACCTACCACTTTTGTAGCACCAGTGACCATGCCATTATTTTCCCTGCATTCTCTGGGAATTACAATTTGAATTTGAAGAAACTTTGGGTACACTACTTAGTCTCTCTATTATTTCAGATTTATTTTATTCAAGTTCTTCTGCTTTTGTCCCATTCAAAGAGATGCAATATGAGAGAAGAACAGAGAAAGTTGTGGCTGTACGTGAACCATGCTTAAACAACTGACAAAATGGCTCCTGTGTCTGGGGTCAAAGAAGGAGTAGTTAATAGATATGTTTCTGACTAACTTGGCACTAATTGAAAGACATGAATGTATTTTACTAGGAACTCAGAAGACTATACCCATTTACAGTCTTTTTCCCCTAGAATATAAAGCTTTTGAGGACAGAGCTATTTGTGGGCTGAATGACTGACAAAATAGTGGAATTAGGGAAATAAAGTGTTAATAAAGAGAAAGGCAGATTGGAAAACAATCCTTTGCCTAAAATAAGACCTTAGCTACTTATTCACTGCATAAACTACTAAAAGAATTTTGAAAATAGTTACAACAAACATGCTTTTCCTATTTCAGTTGAAAAATAAAAACATCAAGGTCA
>NW_006921776.1:2313062-2324176 GCF_000298275.1 Orycteropus afer afer
TTTTTTTTTCTGTTTTTCTTCTTTTTTTTTTTTGTCTTTTAACAAAGACAGCACCTTCAAACTCTTTTCATAGCTAGGCTGGAAATCCTGCCAGGTAAAAAAAAAAAAAAAATGTTATTGAAAACCTTTCTCCCCTTATAGGCTCGTTTTGACAGGAAATCTTTGAAAGGCAGCAGCAATGAAGTGCCCAGAGATTTCATCTGTCTTCTTTTGCTTCAGGAAATGCTGAGCACAAGGCTCCCTATTAGGCAAATAGGAGGAGGACCAAATCCCCTGCACAATCATTTTCAGCTGCCCTGAGTTGACAGCTCTCTGTGTCCTAGACTGTGAGACTGGCCCTGGAACTGAGGCTTATATTACTGGGACTAGTGTGAAAGTTTCTGGCAGTATTGTCCCAAAAATATTATATGTATTTGTAGGTAATCTGGCACCATAAATTTTGCAAGGACTAATCAGTATAAAAATCTACTAGACCAGGAAGACATTAATTTGCTTTTTTTCCTCCAAGGTTTTGACATAAAGTTCTTGCCTGGGTGTTTTTCCTTGTCATTCTATTTGATTGGTTAAATTTCAGCCATCATTAGCTACTGTATTATAATATCCAATAAGATGGTAGTGTTTTTTGACAGATGCCAAATCTAAATTTCAAATAATCCTTTCAGAAATCAAAATGCCAGCTTGTAGCAATACTACAGAAGTCTAAGCAGATGTACTTCAGAAAATAATTAGGATTAAGCAAAATGAATAAAGTTCACAATGGAATTAAAAAAAATAAAACTTTATAATGCTAGACTGACATACTTAGCTCAGACTTCAGTTCGAACTTTCTGTTATTTCAGAACTAGCACATTGCTTAGAAACTGCACAAATAACAAAAATGTCTGAGTGTGGAGGTGCAAATCCATTTGTGAATAATTTTAACAAAAATGTTATAGAATGTTGAATGTATGTGTATCACATGCTGTTGATGAATTAATCATATTTTAGATCTAAATATCAATTAAATAGCAGCTTATGTATAATGAAATAGAAGCAAATGGAAAGGAAAATAATTTTCAAACATTCCTCAAAGCAAATTTCAGGGCAGATATATGAATTTTGCTATATCTGTGATTAGAAAAGAAATTATAGAAAGAATGATTGGAGATAATTAGCAGTAGACATAATATAGTTCAAATCATCCATGCCTATATGTTGGCAATTAGTATTCAAGAACAATTAATACAGAGTTATCAGTAAATTCAGGACTTTCAAGGCCAGCCCTACAAAGAGCTTCCTAGATTGTCTCTCAGACTCTAGCCTTGTTCTCACGGAGCCAAGCCACTGAACAGCTGTCCCTAAGTGATACTCTTAAAAGGCAAAATGTATTAAATCACTCCTATATCTAAAACCTTTTAATAATATCTACCTTCCACATTCCTTCTAATGACATATAACGCTCTCCTTTATCTGCCTTGCCTTTATCCTGGATTCACCATCTTATTACAAATATTTCCATTATCCCAGTTCATTCGATAATGTTTATTAAATGATTTCTGCAGTACACCAGCTTGATTATTATTTATTGGCTTGTTGATGTAAATTGATTGTTGGTATAATGGATATCTTTTTTGTCTCTTGAGTATCTTTATGCCCTTTCTTCCTTTCTCAGACTTGTTCAGGAAATCTATTTTTCCCCTCCTTCCAGGCAGCTCTTGGGCGCAATAGAAGTGGGCCCATTCCTGTTACTGAGGGAGATACATTTATCTAAGCTAATCACAGTAGCACTGACCTTTTTGTTCAAGAATGAATGACTGATGTGTCAAGAGATTTATTGGGCTAATGACACATGAGGAGAGGTTTGTTGGGAAAATTCTGTACCACTTGAAGTGCTCCCAGGAACTCTCCTGTTTTTGATGCTTCAAATTCAACTTATTTATGTACGAAGACAACTCAAGAGTCAGATGGAATAAAATATTTCACAATGCAAATACAGCATAATAAACATTAAATGTTACTTTTATGATTAAGTTCATGCTTATAAACCATGGATTTTAAAATATTTGATCACTAAATAATTTTTGAAATTCCACAGTCAAATAATATCAATTATAATAATGTAAATAAATGTCCTTCACCTACAGAACTGAAAGAAATTATACTTCTTCTGCATAATGTAAAAGTACTAGTAGTTGAGTTCCAGTTCAGAAAGGTAAATGTAGCACAGGTGTAATATCTTCTCATTTACAGCTGGGTGGTGCAAATGATTCATTTGCTCAGCTACTAACAAAAAACACTGGTGTTTTGACTCTACCCATCACATTCTCGGCAGAAAGGACTGAAAATCTGCTTCTGAAAGATTGCAGCCATTTAAAATCTTACAGAGCACAGTTCTACTCTGATACACATTTGGTTGCCATGAGTCAGAATAGAATTGACAATAACTGGTTTCTTTGCTTTCTATTATAATGCTAACAAAGGAATTTAAAAACATGCTATCCCATAGCAAAAAAAAAAAAAAAAAAAAAACCACAAAGATAACATCCAGCTGATGAGAATTTTCAATATATTTGAGAAAGCTGGGAATCTGATGGAAGAAGCTAATGGTTGATGAAGCAGAGAGAAGGTGAAGTCAGAGAAGCTATAGTGCAGATCTGCAGCCCAGCAGAAGCCCAGGAAGGCTTCAGACACAAAGACAGCTGCTGTGATGGAGAGAGCAGGAATGGAAGTTGGGGATGAGATGAAGGTTTAATTAAAGTTTCATTTAGAGAATAAATGAGTCCCTTACTACTTTCTCCCCACAAGTCTCTCTCTTTGCACACACACACACACACACACACATAATCCATAATGGTCTGGCGAAAATGGATCTCCTCCTGATTAGCCAAAAAGTCTAGCGCTCTACATACAGCAATCTCTTGGTCACTAGTCCACCCACAAATCTTAAAGTACAATGTACCAGTAGAAAGGTCTCATCAATATTCACAGTATTTCCAATCAGATTCTCAATTGTCTTATTTCTAAATATGTATTTATAAATTCTATGAAAAAAAAATACCCACAACAGAAAAGACTCTTAGAAATTAAAACTATAACTACTATCATTTCCAAACATAAATCAGTAAAATTAAAAAAATATATGATCCAGAAATTGCTTAAAATTAAAAAAACAGAAACAAAAACCTCACCACCGTACAGTCGGATCTGATTCATAGTGACTCCTCCTTGGGTTTCCCAGGCAGTATCACTCTGAAAGCAGATTGCCCAACCTTCCTTCTGTGGAGTGGCTGGTGAGTTTGAACCACCAGCCTTCTGGTTAGCAGTCAAACTACTATGTTGTTGTTGTTATATGCTGTGGAGTCAGACCCAACTCATAGCTACCCCTCCTTGGATTTCCGAGGCAGTATCACTATGGAAGTAGGATTGCCCAACCATCCTTCCGAGGAGTGGCTGGTGGGTTTGAACTGCCAGCCTTCTGGTTAGCAGTCAAGTGCCTTATGCTACCAGAGCTACACTACTATAGCTCCCAAAAATTTAAAGTAAGAAAACGTGAAAGTGGAAAATTCAGAGATATGAATGATCAGTCTAAAAAGTTCAGTACCCAAGTATTAGAATTTCCAGAATTAAAAAAAAAAAAAAACTAGAGGGAATTCAATTGGCATATAAATTTTGAGTGGAGATGATCCCAGAGCAAAAGGGAGACAGGACTTTTTAAAATTGGTTTCAGAGAGTGTTGATCAGGAGAAAAACAACAATGAATAAATGATAAACTAAATATATCATTGCAAAATTTCAGGACACTGTAAGTGAAAAAGTAGTTTTTGAAAATTTCCAGAAGAAAAAGAGAGTTTTGGGGCAGGAAGGAGAGAAGAAAGAAAAGATTTCCTTAAAAAAAGAAAAGAAAAAGGTAAAAATCTGACAGCCATCAGACTTACCAATGGTTAAATGCCTTTAAAGTTATGAGGAAAAAAAATATGGAATCTGGAAATTGTATAATGCAGAAAATCTTCAAATCAAGTATTGTTAACCCCTCCTTGGGTTTCTGAGGCAGTATCACTACGCAAGTATTTGGCCAACCTTCCTTCTGAGGAGTGGCTGGTGGATCTGAATTGCCTGCCCTCTGGTTAGCAGTCAAGTGCCTTAGGCACTATGCCACCAAAAAACAAGCAAACAAAAAACTTGAGACAGTGTTGTCTCCTCTATACTTTTTGAGGAAGTTAATTGAAAATGTGGTCCAGGTATCCAAAAAACCCAAACTCACTGCCATCAAGTCCAATCCAACTCGTAGCAACCTTGATTGGGTTTCTGAGGCAGTAAATCTTTATGGAAGAAGATTGTCCCATCTTCCATCTGAGGAACAGCTAGTGGGTTTGAAGCCCCAACCTTCTGGTTAGCAGTAAAATGCCTTAGGCACCACACTACCATAGCTCCTTGGTCCGAGCATAGTGAGGGATTAAACAAAGAATGAAATTTTGGAGTCCAGTAAGAAGCAGATATAAATTAAATCTATAAAAGGAAATCCTAGGATGATAGCTGTGTCACAAGCCTAGACTGAAACAATGGTATGGAGGCCTCCAGAAAAATGTTTCAATGTAGAAACAAAGTGGAGGGTATAAGAAATGGTTAATATACTGATACTGTGCATAATTAAGGATTTGATAAACCGAAAATTAAAAAAATAAAATAAATGTAAAAAGATATGTCTTTATGAAGATGAGGAAAATGATTGGAGATTTTGGGAAAATGAAAGTATTAGATAAGATACATGTGTGTCTATAACGAGAAATACTGGCCACTGTATTGGAAACTTAGTACAGTATTAAATGCAAAGAAAATGGTGTTTAAGAATCTGTGGAAGGAAAGGAGGTAGGGAAGGAAAGGTTATAAAAATGAAAATGGTCTATATTGATTTTTAGCTTTTAAATTAAACTTACATAACCAAAATTTAATCACTAGAAAGTTACTAAATTAAATGTAAAGTTGACCAACCTTAAAAATATGTTGTTGTTGTTGTTGTTAAGTGCTGTAGAGTTGGACCTGACTCATAGTGACCCCTCCTTGTGTTTCTGAGGCAGTATCACTACAGGAGTAGATTGCCCAACCTTTCTTCTGAGGAGTGACTGGTTTGAACTGCCAGCCTCCTGGTTAGCAGTCAAATGCCTTAGGCACTACGCTACCAGAGCTCCCTTAAAAATGTAAAAGTATATAAAGAGATGAGAGATACCAAGAGATAAAAAGTTTTGGCATGCACACACACACACACACACACAAACCCTAATTTTAGATTGTGCAATATCAAGAGATTCTTTAGTTGATGGAAAATTTTATAAAAGATTTAAGTATACAGCTTTAAAATATAATGAAAAAATAACAAGGATAAAAAACATTAATAACTGAAAGTACTGATGTAAATATGATAAATCCTTATATTGTCATAATAAAAAGTTTATGTAAAATATCTTCAAGCCATAAATAAGTAAAAGCAAAATTGTTGTTACGTGCCATCGAGTTGGACCCGACTCATCTCAACCCCTTCTTGGGTTTCTGAGGCAGTATCACTACGAAAGCAGATTGCCCAACCTTCCTTCTGGGGAGTGGTTAGCAGTCAAGTGCCTTAGGCACTATGCTACCAGAGCTCCTAAAAGCAAAATTGTTGTTGTTGTTGTTATGTGCCATCGAGTCGGACCCGACTCACAGCGACCCCTCCTTGGGTTTCCGAGGAAGTATCACTATGGAAGTAGATTGCCCCATCTTCCTTCCCAGGATTTGAATCGCCAGCCTTCTGGTTAGCAGTCAAGTGGCTTAGGCACTATGCTTCCAGAGTGCCTATTAAAAATAATAGAACACCTAAAAATAAAAAATCATTAAAAATGATTACCTCTAATGAAATAGAATTGGTGGTAGAAAAAGTCGGGCAAATAATTGTTGCTTCTCATTGTAAATCTTCTGTGTTGTTACATATATGATTTTACCATGTACACAGATTACTTAGATTTCTTAAAAGTAAAGTTAGTTGAAGGCTTTATTTCAACTTTCTATGTAGATTTCAGTAATGGAAAATTATAATTAAGTGCATCCTTATTTTCCTGATTTGGGTTTTCAAAACGGCAATTTCTTTAAACACTTGGCTACACTCAAAATTAAAAGTGACTAAGCACTAGAATCATCACTCGTACATTAGTTTGTCATACTATGGTGGCTTGCATGTTGCTGTGGTGCTGGAAGCTATGCCATTGGTATCTCACATGCCAGCAGGGTCACCAGTGCTGGACAGGTTTCAGTGGAGCTTCCAGATCAGACAGACTAGGAAGAAGGACCTGACGGTCTGCTTCTGAAAACACTGGCCACTGAAAACCTTGTGAATAGAATCAAAGCATTGTCTAATAAAGTGCCCCAGATGTACCCTCAGGTAGAAATCTGACTCAGGAAAAGCTGCTTCCTAAAAGTAAAGCTGACCTCAATTAAGTGGATGGAGTAAAGTTTTTGAAACTTTCACGTACTGATGTAGCATGACTCAAAATGAGAAGAAACAGCTGTAAACACCCATTAACAATTGGAACATGAAATCTATGAAGTCTGAATATGGCAAAATTAGAAGTTGTAAAACATGAATGGAATGCATAAAGATTGATGTCCTAGGAATTAGCATGCTGAAATGGAGTGGTTTGAGATATTTCGAATTAGATGATCATGTGATACTGGGAGAGACAAATTGAAGAGGAATGGGATCACATTCTTCCTCAAGAAGAACACTTCAAGATCAGTCCTGAAGTACAATGTTGTCACTAATAGGATAATATCAATATGCATACAAGGAAGACAAGTTAATATGACTATTGTTCAAATTTATGCACTAACCACGAAAGCCAAAGATGAAGAAACTGAGGATTTTCAATACCTTTTGTAATCTGAAATTAATCAAACATGCAATCAAGATGCATTGATAGTTACTAGTGATTGGAAGTTGAAAGACAGAAACAATGAAGAAGAATCAGTAGTTAGAAAATAGGCCTTGGTGATAGAAATGATGCTAGAAACTAGTTAGAATTTTGCAAGATCAACAACTTATTCATCACAAATACTTTTTTTCAGCATAAATGGTGAATATACACATGAATCCTACCATATGGAATACACAGGATTCAAACCAGCTACATCTGTGGAAGGATGATGAAGAAGCTCCATATCATCAGTCAGAGCAAGGCCAGTCACCTATAGTGGAGCAGACCATCCATTGCTCATATACAACTTGAAGTTGAAGCTGAAGAAAATTAAAACAAGTCCATGATAGCTAAAATACTAACTTAAGTACATCCCACCTGAATTTAGAGAGCATTTCAAGAACAGATTCAACTCATTGAACACCAATGACTGAAGACCAGATGAGTTGTGGGATGATATCAAGGACATCACCATACATGAAGAAAACAAAAGGTAATTAAAGGACAGAGAAGAAAGAAAAGACTAAAATGGGTATCAGAAGAAACTCCAAAACCAGCTCTTGAATGGAGAGTAGCTAAAGAAAAAGGAAGTAAAAGAGCTGAACAAAAGATTTCAAAGGGCAGCTCAAAAAGATAGAGTAAAGGAGTATAGCAAAACAAGCAAAGACCTAGACTAAGAAAACGAGAAGGGAAGGACATGCTGACATTTCTCAAAATAAAAGAACCAAAGAAAATTTTTAAGCCTCAAATTGCAATATTGAAGAATTCTATGGGCAAAATAAGGAGCCCAGGGGGCACTGTGATAAAAACATTGGGCTGCTAACCAAAAGATCAGCAGTTGGAACCTACCAGCCATTCTGCATTAGAGAAAAGAGATAGTCTGCTTCTGGAAAATTTTTTTACAGCCTTGGAAACTCTATGAGGCAGTTCTACTCTCTCCTATAGAGTCATTATGAGTCTGCATTGACTTGATGGCAGTGGGTTTTTTTGTGTGTCTGTGTTGTTGTTGTTTCCCCAATTCCATAGAAATTTGACGATTAGCTTTTCTATTTTTCATAAGCTGATTTATGGAAGTAAATCACCAGGTCTTTTATCCTGATCTGTTTTAGTCTTCAGCTTCACTGCAGCCTGTTCAGTATCATAGCAACACTCAAGCCTCCACTGACAGATGGATAGAGGCTTCACATGAGGGAATGGAACCCTAGTCCTCTGAAAGTTATGTGAGGATTTTACTCTTTCACCACCACTGACCTTCTTTCCATTTGTTTAGGACTTCTTTATTTTTTTCAAGGGGTTCTGGTGGCACTGTGTTTAAGGCATTGGGCTGCTAACCAAAAGGTCAGAGGTTTGAACACACCAACTGCTGCGTGGGAGAAAGATGAGGCAGTCTGTTTTTGTAAAGATGTACAGCCTTGGAAACCATAAGAAAGTTGTGATGAGCTGGAATTGGCCTGATGGCAGTGGGTTTAGCTTTTCTTTTCTTTTTTTTTTTAGTTTCTTTCAGCAAAACTTTATAGTTCTCAATGTACCAGTCTTTCTGATTAAATTTATTCCTAGATAATTTTTCTTTTAGATGCTATTATAAAGGGGATTTTTTTCTTAATTTCTTTTGTATTAATTTTAATCACCAGATTAAGATGGAGAATACTAGGTTTCTCCACTATAAAGTTACTTATTTTTTTTTTACTTTGGATTTAGTAAGTGTTTTTTGAAAATATTTCGAGATTAGTTAGCAATTACTTTTTCTCATTCTGCTTTCATTCAATAGTTTTGCATTCTTGATATTTCATGTCTTCATTTATATTTGTGATGATTGCAAAATGTTGAATATTTTAATTCAATCATTCCTTCTGGATTTACTAGTTGACATTCTAAATTGGACACTGAATAAGGAAGACTACAGAAGAACTGATGCATTTAAATTGTGGTGTTGTCAAAGAATATTGAATATACCAAGGATTGCCAAAAGAATGAACAAATCTGTCTTGGGAGAAATATGCTCCTTGGAAGTATGAATGGTGATACTTCATCTCTCATACTTTGATCATGTTTTGGAGAGGGACCAGTCCCTGGAGAAGAGTGCTTGGTAAAATACAGAGTCAGCCAAAAAGGAGAAGACCTTCAATGAGATGGATTGACCCAGTGGCTGCAACAATGGACTCAAGCATGGCGACGATTGTGAAGATGGAGCAAGACCAAGCAGTGTTCTGTTCTGTTCTACATGGGGTTACTATGAATTGAAACCAGTTTGACAGCATCTAAGAATATAATAATTCTACTGTAACAAAGACTTTTTTTTTATTTTCACTATTTTTCCATGCAGTGTCATCATAGCTTTTTAGTTTATTCAATGCATTAAAATGTATTATTGATTTTTATTTTGATACACAGATGTATAGATATGGAAATAACTATAGAGAGATTTGGCCAAGGGAGACCCTTCAAGCTAGGTTCTTTGTCCCTCTGACATGTCCTCACACCTCTTTCATCCTCTGAGTATATCATTACTTATTTTTTACTTTATTACTTTCAAGGATGTATTATATTCCTCCAAATCAAGTCATGTTATCTGTCATTTCTCCATGTTCTCTGGTTCACTTTGGTAAGGAGTCTTATTTAGAAGCCAATATCTGGATGCTGGATGTGCTCATTGCTACTGTATCTAGAACCTCATATTGGACAGTGATAGGAAGTATATGTGTGTCTGTGTATATACATGTTGTTGTTGTTGTTATGTGCTGTCGAGTTGGGCCTGACTCATAGCAACCCCTCTTTGGGTTGCTGAGGCAGTATCACTACAGAAGTAGATTGCCCAACCTTCCTTCCAAGGAGTGGCTGATGGGTTTGAACCGCCAGCCTTCTGGTTAGCAGTCAAGTGCCTTAGACACTATGCTACCAGAGCTCCTATATATATACATATACATTATATATATATATACACACACACACACTTATGCATATATTTATTTCCATAACTGTCTATATATGTTAAAAATCATGAGTTTACACCAATAGCTCTGGTTCCAATCTAATACTACAGAATTCATTCTAACTTTCCTCATCTCCATATTATACTTTCCTTCTCAAGCAGTGAAAAACCTGCTCCTGTTATTTTCAATTTATTTGCTTATTTGCTCAATTCTTTCAGGGCAGCTAATCACCTGGGCTTGCAAGATTGTACTTACTACCTTGTTCCAACATATCACCTTCTTGCATACTGTCATCACTGTTTCTCAGTTGTCTCTGTCATTCTAATGCAAGTTGTTGTCCTCATGTGAATCTTGTGCAAACTGTAATTATTGGCTGCCACGGGACTAGCCCAATTCCCTGTTTCAAGATATCACCCTCTTACTAGTTACCATTACTGGCCTTGCCTAGTATCTTTTAGAAGAGGAAAGGAAAAATATAGACAGATTTTAGTCCATGTTTGAGCCTGGGTGGCAAAACGGTTTTAATTGGATGCTAACCAAAAGTTTGCCAACTTGAACCCACCCAGTGACTGCATGGAATAAAGTCATGGAGGTCAGCTTCTATAAAATTTACATCCAAGGAAACCTTTTAGAGGAGTTCTACTCTCTACCACATGAGTTCCCATAAGTTGAGGGGAAACTTGACAGAAGGTAACAACAGAAACAACAGGACTTGTTTGAAAACCTAATACCCTATATTAACTACCTTTCTGTTTGGCAAACCTGGAATGTTTTTTGTTTCCTTAACCAAAAGCTAACCATCATTTTTTGATATATAAATAACAGTGCACACAATTTCTAGCTTATTGTGATTTTATTTGACAAATAAGTAAAACTATACATGGAAGTCAGCATAAGGGAAATAAGTTCCAAAGTAAAAGGGAAAAAATTATGACAATTTTTAATCTGAAAAACTATGACTTAATTTTAATCTGAAAGTCTGGGATTTTTTTAAAATTTCAAGCATAAAATACATCAATACAGCTGATAATATGTGCTGCTAATGCTAACGAAGCAGGTGCCAAACTTCTCTGTTATGGTTTACTAGATATGTATTTTTCACTTATAATATTATTTAAATCTTAAAATGCCCTGCTAAGCTGGTTCAAGGTTAGAGTGCTGTAGAAATTTTCAGACTAACAGTTAAATATATAGCAAAAATATTTAAACCTAGTAAATATTCTACTAGAAGACCAAAGTGGACGACAGGAATAATGCTGGAACT
>NW_006921776.1:2327261-2333067 GCF_000298275.1 Orycteropus afer afer
GTCATGTTGTAAGAAGGGATCATTCCCTGGAGAAGGATGTCATGCTTGGTAGGGTGGAGGGTCAACGAAAGAGGGGGAGGCCTTCAGGGAGATGGATTGATACAGTGGCTGCCATGATGGGCTCGAGTATAGCATGGATTGTGGGGCTGGCGTGGGATAGGGCAGTGTTTCGTTCTGCTGTGCATAGGGTCGCTATGAGTCAGAAACGACTCGACGGCACTTAACAACAACAACAACAAATATCAGTGGAGACATTTTAGATTACTATCTTACTGAATATTTTTTTCCCTTATTGGAAGAATGCTGAGGGGACTTTTTATTATTTTATTTTCAGGGAATACTATCTAGAATAAAATTTCTGTAAGAAAAGGAATGTGACTGCATTAAATAACATATTCATTACCTGCATGTTAGAACAGAATTTAACTACCTTGGGGCATAACTCCACTGTGTGCCAAAGAAAGCCTTTTCCAATCCTGCATTTATCACCTTCTATCTGTTCATCTTGTGCCACATGGCAGGTGAAAAATGTAACCTGAGAAAAAACAAACTTCTGCTTTGAAATATTTTTGGAAAGTGAAGTTTGTTCGTCTGAAATATTTGCTTCCAAAGAAAATGCCCCCAGTAGTGTCTCCACAGCTTTCTCAAAATCCTTGGGATTATAAAATGATGAAATTAGAAGAAAATCTATGCACTGAATTTATTTATTCATTTGAAAAATACATATCTCAATCTTTGTAAAATAAAATATGAAAATGAGTGAAAGCACCAGTAGAAGTACTGATGACTTTCCCATTGCTAACATATAGATTAATAAAATTGAGAACTAAAAAACGTTTGGTTTATGTATACTGTCTATCTCTCCTGTATGCTTAAAATTCAGTGTTAGTTTAGTTATTGCTCACTTGTACCATGAATATAAAATAAAATTGAAAGAGAAAGAAAAAATCAGGGTCAATTTCAACTAATAGAATTTCAAGGGTTTAGGAGCTACAGAATGAAAATAAGTAGGCTGAAGAAATCTCAGTTCTTTAATTCAGTTCAGTAAGTATTCATTGACTGACTCTTCCAGGTACACTGCTAGAGCAACACTTTCTAAGTGGTGCTAAAAAAGTGATGTAGTTGATGCTAAGAAAGAGAAAAAAAAAAAGACAGAATTCTATTTATGGCGAGTTAGATTGAATTTGGAAAATTCTGGATCAATTAAAGTTGAACTAGTTTCTTTCCTATAGAATTTTTCTGTACACACAGAATTTCCAAGAGAGAGTATGATATGTTGGGATGCAATTTGGAGAAGTCTGTGCTACTGAAATTAGGCAGAAATAGTCGACAAAACAGTATCCCAAAATAAAAATTCATTTAACTGCTTTGATTTCCTGTGCTCTTTTTAAACATGGAAGCGAAATGTATGTTGCTTGTGGTTTAGCCAGTATCAATCCTTGTTTTCTCCTGCCACATTTAAATGCTAGAAATATACATCAAAATGCATGGTATCTTTTTGTCCCTTACAGATGTCCTTGCTCCCTGGTAAAGAAACCATTGGAATATTGCCATTTTAATTAGGCTTAGCGACCAAAAATAATTAATCTGCCATTGAGATGTATATTTGCCTGTTTTATTAAAGCATGGGGGAAGTGGAAGGGAGTATTTGAGTTTATAGAAATTATGTAATAATACAGATAAACTTATTCCAAGATATTTTACAATTTATAGTACATTTTAAATAAGATTGATGATTTTCATGCTATTGCTGAAATAACACATTATTTTTAATAGTTAGATTTTTTTCCCCTATCATTGTTAAAGGGATTATTTCTTGGAATAAATTCAGGGAGTATAATTTTTCTCAGTTCCAAAGAATCTCCAAGTCATATATCAGATACTTTTGAAAATAAATACCATTTTTATGATATACCATATATATCAGAATAAATACCATTAGCCTTTAATTAAGGAGAAATCAAATTGAGAAAACAACTTTTATAAGAGTGTTATTAGTCTGTTATATTAAGGCTATACCTCTGATTTTAAGTAAACTATTGTAAGAATATCTAAAATTATTTGTACCATTTCTTTATATGATTTCTTGAGAAATTTGAATATGTTCAGTCTGAATTATCCCAGACTTAACAGATTTTTTTAGTGTTATACTTTGTCTTAATATTTTATATATTTATTTAAAAATAAAACAACAAGAAAGAAGAAATGTGTCATAGATAAACATGGATACATAGAAAATTTAATACAAATAAGCATAATGCCTATTTTGAAGCAGAAACAACTGCAGTAATATATCTCCAGAATTTAAAAAAAATATTGTTTATGATTTAAGAAACACATTGAAGTCTTAGTTAAAATGAAGCAGGCAGTGGAGGTAAAGAGCATACACCATAGAACAAGTCTACTTAGAGTTAAACCTTGGCTTTATCTCTTGCAAAGTTTGTGTCCTTGGAAAATCTCTTAACTTCTCAGTGCCTCAGTTTCCTTATGTGAAGAAAAAAGCACCTATTTCAAAGGTTTTTTTTTTTCAAAATTTAATGAATTGATATTCACAAAGTACCTAGCGTAGTATCCACACACATTGTTTGCTGAATATATTTGGTTTGACTGTAAAAGAAGAATATTTATTTCAGGAGTAAGGGTACATTTAAAATTGCAATCAACTTCTTTCCTATAACTCCTATGACTACCTTTGGTTATAATTAATGAAACCCATGAAAATTAGTCTACTTAAGTGCTTCAGGTGCTAACTGAAAGGTTGGCATTTCAAACTCACCAACCATTTGGCCGGAGAAAGATGAGACAGTCAGCTTCCATAGATTACTGCCTTGGAAACACTGAGTGTGGTTCTATTCTGTCTACAACAAAAAGACTGAAGTCAACACTTTGGGAACAATAAAGATAAAAACCACAGAAATTAGGAACAGGCTTCTAGTTTTAGCCCTTTTCTGAAGTTAGGTTCTATTTATGTTTTTGGGATCTGAGCCACACCCTTGCCTTCTCAAAAAAGTTCCCATTTTGCTAGCAATAAGGGAGTCAAGGAAACATTTTGAGAAAGCCAGACTCTTTGTATTCCCAAAACATTATACTATAAGTATAGCTATTATGAGGAGTTCTCAGATAATACAAATGATTGAGAGTTCCACCCCTAACCAGAAGGTTGATGGTTTGAACCTACCCAGATGTGCCTCAGAAAAAGGACTAGTGATCTGCTCTGTACATATGGAGTCTCAGTGAGTCAGAATCTAGTCCATGGTATCTAATTGGTTTAGTTATGTTTAACCTGGAGAAGGTAGAAGTTTGTGTGCTTGGGCACAGGCCATGGTAAGCCAGCCCTGAGATCAGCGGAAAGAAGGAGTTTGTGTGCATGAGTGCAGGCCACGGTAAACCAGCCCCAGGACCAGTGGAAGGCAGGTGTTTGCACCTCAGGGGTAGAATGGATAAGCATTCAAGGCAAGAGAGACCAGGAAATAAGCAGAGCAGTTTGGAACAACTAAGGGAGACAAACATGTCTGTCAGTTTGTTGTACTGTGGTGGTTTGAGGGTTTCTGTGAGGCTAGAGGCTATGCCACTGGTGTTTCAAATGCCAGCAGGTATACCCATGGTAGACAGGGTTCAGTGGAGCTTTCAGACTAAGACAGACTCAGAAGAAGGAAGAGGCCATCCAGTTCTTAAAGAATTGACCAGTGAAAACCTTATGGATAGCAGTGAAACACTGTTTGATATATTAATGGAAAACTTTGTGAATAGTTCTGAAACATTGATATAATGCTGGGAGATGAGCCTCTCAAGTTGGAAGGCACTCACAATGCAACTGAGGAAGAGCCGCCTCTTCAGAGTAGAGCTGACCTCAATGATATGGATGGAGTAAAGCTTTCAAGATGTCCATTTGCTGTTGTGGCATGACTCAAAATGAGAAGAAACAGATGCAAGCATCTATTAATAATTGGAACATGGAATGTAGGAAGTGTGAATCTAGGAAAATTGGCAGTTGTGAAAAATAAAATGGAACACATAAAGATCAATCTCCTAGGCATTAGTGAGCTGATATGGACTGTTTTTGGCCATTTTGAATCAGATGATTATATGATCTACTATGCTGGGAATGAAAATTGAAGAAGAATGACGTGGCATTCATCATCACAAAAAATGTATCAATATCTATCCTAAAGTACAATGCTATCAGTAATAGGATAATATCCATACACCTACAAGGAAGACCCATTAAAACTATTATTCTATTTTATGCACCAACCGCCAAAGCTAAAGATGAGGAAATTGAAGTTTTTCATCAACTTCTGCAGTCTGAAATTGACTAAACATGAAATCAAGATGTATTTATTATCACTGATGATTGGAATGCAAAAATTGGAAACAAAGAAGAATCACCAGTAGTTGGAAAATACAGCCTTGGTGATAGAAATGACACTGGAGATCACATCATAGAATTTTGCAAGACCAATGACTTATTCATTGCAATACCTTTTTTCAAGAACACAAATTGGTGGCCACACACATGGACTTTGCCAGATACAGTACATAGGAATCAGATTGACCACATCTGTGGCAAGAGATAATGAACAAACTCACTATCTTCCACCAAAACAAGGCCAAGAGCTGATTGTGGAACAGACCATCAACTCCTCATATGTAAGTTGAAGTTGAAGCTGAAGACAATTAAAACAAGTCTAACAAACAAACAAACAAAACAAACTCATACTGATCCCCCTTTTGGGTTTCTGAGACAGTATCTCTATGAAAGTAGATTGCCCAGTCTTCCTTCAGAGGACTGGCTGGTGGGTTTGAACTGCCAAGCTTCTGGTAGCAGTCAAATGCCTTAGGCATCCACGAGAGCCAAAATATGACCTGGGTTATATCTTGCCTGAGTTTAGAGATCATCTGAAGAATAGATTTGATTCATTGAACACCAATGACCGAAAACCAGAGGAATTGTGGGATGACATCAAGAACATCATCTGTGAAGAAAGTAAAAGGTCATTAAAGAGGCCGGAAAGGAAGAGACACCCAAAATAGATGTCAGAAGACACTCTCAAACTTCCCCTTGAACATGAGTAGCTAAAGCAAATGGAAGAGTTGATAGGATGAAAGAGCTGAACAGAAGATTTCAGAGAGCAGCTCAAGAAGACAAAGTCAATTATTATAATGAAATGTGCAAAGACCTGGAGCTAGAAAACCAAAATGGAAGAGCATGCTCAGCATTTCTCAAGCTGAAAGAACTGAGGGAAAAATTTAAGTCTCAAATTGCAATATTGAATGATTCCATGGGTAATATGTTGAATGATGCAGGAAACATCAAAAGAAGAGGGCTGGAATACACAGTCACTATACCAAAAATAATTGGTAGATGATCCTCTATTTCTGGAGGTGGCATATGATCAAGAACCAATGGTATAAAAGGAAGAAGTCAAAGCTGCTTGGTGAAAAACAAGGCTCTGGTAATTGATGGAATACCATTTGAGATGTTTCAACAAATGGATGCCACACTGGAGGCATTCAATCAGCTATGCCAAGAGATATGGAAGACAGCTAACTGGGCAAATGACTGGAAGAGATCCATATTTGTACCCATTCCAAAGAAAAGTGATCCCACAGAATGTGAAAATTATTGAACAATATCATTGATATCACACGCAAGTAAAATTTTACTGAAGATAATTCAAAAATGGTTGCAGGAATATATTGACAGAGAACTTCCAGAAATGCAAGTTGGATTCAGAGGGGGACATGAAGTGAGGGATATCATAGCTGATGTCAGATGGATCTTGGCTGAAAGCAAAGAATACCA
>NW_006921776.1:2333527-2356753 GCF_000298275.1 Orycteropus afer afer
AAGCAGCATCATGATGAATGGAGAAAAGATTGAAGTTATCAAAGACTTCATATTACTTGGTTCTACAATCAATACCAATGGAAACAGCAGTCAAGGCATCAAAAGTTGTATTGCATTGGGCTAATCTGTTGCAAAACACCTCTTTCAAATGCTGAAGAGTAAAGATATCTCCTTGAAGACTAAGATGCACCTGACACAAGCCATGGTATTTTCAATCACCTTATATGCATGTGAGAGCTGGACAATGAATAAGGAAGAATGAAGAAGAGTTGATGCTTTTGAGTTGTGTTAGTGAAGAATGCTGAAAGTACCATAACCTGCTAAAAACCTAACAAATCTGTGCTGGAAGCAGTACAGCTGAAATGCTCATTGAAAGCAAGAATGGTCAGACTTCTTCTCATCTGCTTTGGTCATGTTGTCAGAAGGGACCATTCTCTAGAGAAAGATATCCTGCTTGGTAAAGTGGAGGGTCAACAAAGGAGGGGTAGGCCCTCAACAAGATGGATTGACACAGTGACTGCAGCAATGGGCTCAGGTATCAGAGGGATGGTGAGGCAGGCATGGGACCAGGCACTGTTTCATTCTGTTGTACATAAGGTTGCTATGAGTCAGAGATGACTTGATGGCACATAACAACCACCACAACAGGAACCTTATATCATTCAAATTCAATTTTGAGTTTTTCCACAAGGACCAACAGACATGGACAAAGACAGGGTCAGGATACCACAATACCAAAGTAGTTAAGGTGTGCTCAAGAAACACACTTGGGCAGTCATCATGTGAAGCATCAATGCCTAGAAAACATTTTTTTTTTTTTTAAATCAAAGTCTCAATCAACAGTTAATGTAAATTATATATGAAAACATCACACTATCCTTGTACTACGGAAAGTACTGCTCATATCTCAGTTCATCTATTTCATCTTTTGGTTGCTAGATTTATCAAGTAAAAATACAGGATACTCAGTTAAATTT
This sequence comes from Orycteropus afer afer, assembly GCF_000298275.1. Taxonomy (NCBI): domain Eukaryota; kingdom Metazoa; phylum Chordata; class Mammalia; order Tubulidentata; family Orycteropodidae; genus Orycteropus; species Orycteropus afer. The sequence goes on from NW_006921776.1 coordinate 2,334,505, forward strand.
AAATTTTAAATAACAAATAAAAATTTTTAGTATAAGTATGTCCCATGGAAAATTTGAGATATACTAAAAAGTTATTGGCTCTTTATTGAAATTCAGATTTAACTGAACATCATGTATTTAATATGGCAACTTCAAGCACAGTGAATAAATGGTGGGTAATCACAAGAATGATTGAAGATTTTTTTTCCAGCATAAATTTAAGTAATTAAGACTTGTCACTAAATGCAAAAACGCAACCACTGCCGTGGAGTTGGATACGCCTCATAGCAACCCCTCCTTGGGTTTCCGAGGTGGTATCTCTGTGGAAGTATATTGCCCAACTTTCCTTCCAAGGAGTGGCTTGTGGGTTTGAACTTTCAGCCTTCTGATTAGCAGTCAAATGCCTTAGGCATTATGCCACTGACTTGTCACTAAGGCAGTTAAATCAGCCAAGATGCAAAGTGGCAACTTTTACTAAAATGTTTTTTCAATGAACTGTATCAGCATGTTAAATATAGTTGTTTCCAGTTATCTTTTGAGGCTCATTCTTAATTCTTGTTTACAAGGAGAATGGGGAAATGGAAGAACATGCCACAGAAAGAAAGTATGTAAAATATTAGTAAAACTTTATTTCTCTCTGATATTAATAGCAAAAATGAAGCCATTATTTTAAAAGTCAGCTCATTTTCTTAGAGTGAAGATATCATGCTACAATGCAAAGAAGAGGGATAAGAAGAGAAGAACGAAGAAGAAAATAAAAAAGGAATAAAGACAAGGCCATTGGAAAACTATATGTATATATTTAAAGCTGTTTGCTTTAGTTATTTTTGAAACAAAATTTTATCTATGGCACAGCAAATCAAATAATTGGGCAGAAATTGGTAATAGTGGCTAGAGCAAAAACTATAATAACCAGGAGATAGTTATGAAAACTGGTAATGCTTATGATTACAAAGAAAAAAGAAAAAGTTGCTTGTAACAAGATTTATACAACCCAAAAGGATTGATCTTGTCTTTTACTCATAGATATATTTCCATTCTCAATCTCTCTTTCTAACTACTTACTCTCTTTTTATCTTGCTCGTTCCTTATCACAAAGGAGCTTTGGTGATGTAGTGGGTAAGACATTTGGCTGCTTACCAGAAGTCCTGTGATCCAAATTTACCAGCTCCTCTGTGAGAAGAAGAGGCAACCTGCTTCTGTAAAGATTTACATCCTTGGAAACCCAGTGGGGGTCTCTATGAGTTAGCATCAACTTGATGGCAGTGGATTTGGTTTTTGGTTGTCTCATTATCAAAAAAGGAAATTAAAATACAAGCATAACATTTGAAAATTACTATATTCGGGGAGGTTTGGTTTAACAATAGCAGGCAGGAAAGGAAAGGAAAAAAATATTTTTAATAGCTGTGATTAGGTGGGATGGGTAGTAGGGAGTAGTGATGGCTAGAAGTATCATTTGCAAAAACTCCCTTTAAGAAAAGCCAGTATTCTAGCAGTTCATCAAGTATCATTTAGTATGCTGAATTGTGTTTCAGGGAATGTAATTTGTCTGCCTGAATCCATGTAATAATGAACTATGATACTGAGGAATATTAATGAAATCAAAATAAAGAAGAGCATTGTACTTTGAACTCAAGCATAATATATATTTTCAATAATAATACTGTGCAAATTTAAGCATAATATACACATCAAACATTTTACTAATAAAATAAGCATTACATTCTCAAAAATAATTTGGATCTCTTTCTAAATTGAGGCTGAAGTTCCAGAAAGAAAATCCTAGCAATATGATTTGCTCTCACTCAGTGCCTATCAAAATTTTCCTTGTAGGAGCTCTTGGGAAGATAATCTTTTTTATGATTAGAACAGGAAATATAGGAGTCTTGCTGACTAAATTGCTCATTCTGATGTCTGATGTACCCACCTACTATGTTAGACTCTCCAGTACTAATATCTAGGTCCCTTTAAACCAGTAGGTTACACATCAAACTTCAGGTTTGAAGCTCTGGAAGATTCTCTAGGATCACAGGTTAAAATCTCACCGGGTCCAACGCAACCTTTCATTCTTCCAGAAGGGATAAATCAACCAGCACGCACTTCACTGTGTTGGGGTGTTTCAGATGAGAACTTATAAACTTAGACTCCTTTGCTTTGTAACGACATTAAAGATATCATGGGGTGTTTGTTCTAACGTTTGGAGACCATCCTAAAACCTTGAGTAATTTTTGCTCATACTTGAAGTCTGCGCCATAGGAGACCTGAACATTCTTACATGTTGCTGAGGTTTTATGCACCTTCTTAAATCATAAATATTAAATTAACCTTTAGAAAGTACTTGCAGAATTAACATCTGAAACTAGAGATTACAGTAAATGGTATGATTTGAACATTGCTGTAGTCCATTTTCATGTACTGTGAGTCACATAGCAGTTTTATACACCCTTCAGCAAAATAGCTGAAAATTGGGCCAGTGCCTGTGTTTTTAATAAGCCACAACCTACTGGTGTGAAACTCAATTCTAGAGTCATGACATATAACACATTCAGGCCTCTGGTGACTTCTTTGTGTCCAAGACCCAGAAGACTTTTTGAAGAGTTTAATAAAGTCACTCTCATTGCCCTGTGTCTGATGGTATCTGCCTGGATTACCCCCTGCCCTGCACTATATTATAAACATTCATCTTTTGATTTCAATTCCTTCTTTCATGATTTTTTTCCTACTTTATTGCATTTAAACTGCATCTCTCCCCATTGTTTGTGATTAGTTGAGCTGTCTTTTCTGACAAATAAATAAAGAAGGAGAAAAGTGAAGGGGCAGCTGGTGAATATGGATGAAAGAGACAAATTTTCAAAATCAGCATTCAAATGTTGCCCCTTGATGACTTGAATGCAGAGTTTGTTTTAGAAATCTCTCAGAGTGCTACCTATCACACTTGTGTCACATGTTCTGCTTCATTTCTCCATTTTTGATCGAAAGCCATTTAGAGGGTTCATTTTCACTTCATTGTGAAGCAAGATCCTCCGGGATCATTCCATCAGAAAAATTTCCACACCTTGTTCACAAATTCCTGTAGGGTGAGTGTCCAGTTGGAAAAGTCCAAAGGATTGTCGGAAAGTGTAGCACAAAAAATCAGTGATTTTTACAATTTACATGAAATTACCTGAGGAAACTTATTTTATTTGTAAAATCAATCTTGCCCCACTGCTAAAACGTTTGAATAATTTCTTCTGGAAAGTCTTTTACAAACCCCAAATGTAGACTTTTTTTTCCATTCTACTCACTTTTTTAAATACATTTGCAACCCCAAAAACCCCTCCTCTTTTTCCTTACAACATCATCATAATTAATGCCATAAGCTTCTTCCAGCTTGAGAATTTAATTTTTATTTTAAAGAAGTTAATAGCTTTGTAATAGAGCAAATGCAGGGAGTAGTTCCTGTAATGGAGATGACACATTTTTATGTACTGAAATGAGTCTCCCCTTTCCGTGTTTAGTATGACCTATGTTTTCTGCCAGAAATTTTAATATCATCTCATTCATCACTCAGCTTGCTTCCTTTTCTTTGTCTATCTTGTTCATTTTTATCCCCAAATCACTTGCTGATAGAGAGTAATTATAACTCTAATGTTTATCCTGTTTTAAGTTTTACTTTTTAAAATAGTATAATTAAGATGAATAAATAATATATCCTTGTCATTCCATTTGAATTTTGAGTTCTACATAAGTATGTTCCAATATAACTTTTTAGAGCTCCATAAACATCAAATATACACGCACACACTCATGACATTCATGACACTAAGATCTTCTCCTAGAATTAGAGCACTATGAGGCATGTCGTACATAATTTATAAATATTTTTGAGCAAATGAGATGACATATGAATATATTTATTTTTTCTGCATATATATTGAAAATACTTGATTTTTATGAATTAAAAAATGTTTATAATCAGTTTGTTGAGTTAAAAGAAAATAATTATCAGTGACTAAAGCATCTCTGGGCTCTTCAATTCAATTAATGTCTTAAAGGCCATAGTAGTTTCAAGGGAAACTGTCCAATTAGAAAATACTATGTACAAGTTCGCTTAATAAATAGATATTGACAATCTAATGATATAAAGCTTTATGATACAAAAAAATACATATTTTCTAATTAACACTATAACAAACTATTAATCTCTTTATTTTTAAAGAACAAACCCTAGACTAAGAAAGGTTAAGTTTTTAAACTAAAATACATTAGGTTGTAAGAAGTAGTCATGTTTAGAGTTCAGTTTGGCCTTTCTGCTGACCTCTTTGCCTTTTCCGCTGTATTGCAATTGCTATAATAGTTCTTGTTATTGCCTGAAATATTGCAGAGGTCCTCATTTTGTGTTTTGAGGACTTAGAGACTGGCATGTGTTAACATATAAAACCCATTTCTGTTGAGTTGGATCCAACTCATATTGACTTCTCCTTGGGTTTCCAAGGCAGTATCACTGCAGAAGTAGATTGCTCAACTTAAGAAAAAAAGGAAAATATTTTATATGGAAATTTTATACAAATTCAATATTTCATATTTTTCCTTAATACTTCATATATTGAAATCATAGTTATATAATATAAAGAAAAATATTTAGTTATTTTCCACCAATGCCTAAAGGAGGTCCCCTTTCCCTCTAGTTGTAAAAATAGGATTTTCTGGGTATTAATATTAAGAGAATAAAATTGACAAGCACTGAATTGGAGATGTAGGATGTTAAGAAAATTAATACAAAGGCAATATCAGTAAGTGGCATAATGGCTACTATGAAAGTTTGGAAGACAGAGTATGTTTTTTTCTTTCTTTTTTTCAACTACTCTGTGCCTGAAAATGTTAAAGATGCTAAGGATACAATACTATTAAAAATTAGACAGTAATACTTGCCTAATGGCATTTACACATTCCTTCCCAAAATGATCTTTCTGAAGAAGTCTCTTATATCAGTTTCCTGCATTTATCCCTTGGTCATTCCTGCTCTTTATCAAAGTGTGGATAAGATGAAGTTATTCATTCAATTAAAATAGTTATTCCTTACATAGTAAAGTGAAAATTTCATAGATGGACTTTTAGATCTTGCAAAATGTCCCCCAAACATTTTTAGTCATGTCTTCCACCCTCTTACAATTTATACTCACTAGAATCATACACTTCTTGCATACATTCAAGAGATCATGGCCTTAGCTACTCTATTTCATACCATTTCTCACATTTTCCTACCTTATAAACTTCTACTCTGTATTTAAGACTTATTTCAGACGTGATCCTTTAACCTTCCCCCCCTTCATAAGGTTTCCCAACCTTGTTAGTGCTCCAATAGTTACACCAACTTGAATATAGGAAGACACTTGTCCTATTAGAAGCTCTTTATAGGTGGTTTTTGAATTGAGTTCCAAAGAAGATGGAGAATGAAGAATTAAAGAAGGCTTATTGAAAAAATTAGAATATTAAATAATACTGAATAATAGAGAAGACTTAGACATATGTGAGAGGGGAAGGAGTTTACTACAGGTATCTGGAACCATACATAAAGCACCAGAAGTGGAGAAGCTTTAGACAAGAGGAGATAATTGTGTGTCCAGAAATTTGGATACATAATTAACAGTGGTGGAGGCATCAGGTTTGAAATACTATGAATGAATAGAAAGTATTGAGACTCTATTTTATAGCTAAAAGAAGCAGATACTCTTAGTTCTTTTCCCATATATCATATCTGTGAACACTTAACTTGCCTTATTTCCAACTGTGAGTCTGCTACTTTTTGCCTGATGGCTTTCTCATGCCATATGTATCTTGTGTGTGTGTGTGCATGTGTGTGCAAGCCCATGGATACATGCACACGGAGATAAGGGTGGGAGCAACCGGACAGAAGTACCAGGGAATTAATGCACAACCCTGGGATCTACACTCCTCTAATGATGGACGGACATTGAGAGGTGGATAAATATTTCCATTTCCTTAACCTTCAGGTGGGATAACTCTGAGTTGAACATAACGCACTATTTCCCGGAGTTGTCCAGTATAATTGAGTTTGTTATGGTGATAGTTTGTTTGATAGCACACCCTTTCTTGGCATTCTCCCATCTCTGTATCACCTCCCTACTTGCCTATAATCTTTCCTTGTATCACTCTCTCAAATAAACTACTTGAACTAGAATCTTAGTCTCAGGGTCTACTTCTGAAGGACGAAATGAGGACAGTTGATATTAAAAGTAGTGCTAGGAAGTAGAATCTTAGAATGGTTTTCTGGAACTGGAACTTTTGCTAGCCATATGAAACAAGGACATTATTGCCATTGGTGAGTGGGGTGATGGTAACCTCCACCATGCTATAGCACCAACATTTTTTAGACTCTCACCAGTATCAAATAAGAAAAAAATAGATGGGAATAAACTGTATGCACTTGTGGAGTGTTAAAAGCTCTGAAGGAAGAAAATGACCTATTCAGGTAAGCTGATTATTAGCCCAAGGCACAGTGTAAAAAATAAAAATCTATAGCTGCATCTAAAGAGAACCATATTTCCGTTGTTAGAGGGCAGACTCTTCTGAAAATCAAGACTAGGATTTGAAGAATTACCAGGAAAAAAAAAAAAAAAAATGAATTACCAGCCCTAGCAAGTTTCCTATGCTAAGTAAGGGTGCTGACAAGGACCCAAAAACCTCAAATGGGGGTATCTGGCTTGATGTACTTAAAAATCTCAAGTTCCTGGGGTTTTGTGAACTTTGAGTAGTCTGAAGTTCTCCACTTGTTAGAAGAGAGCACCTTACTCTCTCCTGGGGACCATGTGTGGACCCCACTTGAGGTGATAGCCCTAAAAAGTGATATTTGCTGTCCTTCAGATCTATTCTCTGCTTCTTTCATTGCTTTTAGACTAGACTTAAAGACAAGTCTCAGTGTGGGCCCATTTGGGAAGTATTAATTGAATTATGGGAAGAAAGGAATACTCATTAAGAGAGCCAAAAGATCTGTAAAATTTGTTTTAAGTGGCACTGGGCTAATATGCCTGAAAATGCATCTTTAATGAGCTGGCCTCAGATTTGGTGTGTGTGGGGGGCAGAATATGGAATATTAGTCTTGATCTAGGAGGTTGATATGGGGACATTCTCCTGTGACTTAGGATTTAATAGCATGGCAAGGACACCTACAGCTAACCCTAAAATGCTGCATGGGTGACTTCTTAAGACATGGATAAAAATGATGATCTACAGCAAAAGAGGAGAATATTCTTAAGTTGTCTTGGCAGGGTACTGAAGGAGACACAAGGCTCAAAGAGGGATGCAGCATGTAAAAGTGAATTTATTGTGTTAGATCCAAGAACCCACCAGCTAATTATATTCCATGGAAAGGTTCAGAATACACTTTCTTCAGTAAAGGTCCTTAGGTCAGAAGGTGCTCAGAATACAAGTGGGAAAGCACTGCTTCATGAGAGTAAAACCAACCTTGTTGTTGTTGTTGTTGTTATTTGCCGTTGAGTCGGCCCCGACTCATAGCGACCCCTCCTTGGGTTTCCGAGGCAGTATCACTACGGAAGTAGGATTGCCCAACCTTCCTTCCGAGGAGTGGCTGGTGGGTTTGAACCAACCTTAATGATGTGGAAAAAGTAAAGCTTTCAGGACCTCCATTTGTTGATGTACCATGAATCAAATAAAGGAGAAACAGGTACAAACATCCATTAATAATCGGAACATGGAATGCATGAAGTATGAATCTAGGAAAATTGGAAGTTGTCAGAAATGAAATGGAACACATAAAGATTGATATGCTAGGCATTAGTGAGATGAAGTAGACCAATATTGGCCATTTTGAATCTGACAAAAATAAAGTTGACTATGCCAGGAATGACAATTTGAAAAGGAATGGAGTGGCATTCATCATCACAAAGGATGTTTCAAGATCTGTCCTGAAGTACAACGCTGTCCTTGATAGGATAATATCCATATGCCTACAAGGAATACCTGTTAATACACACCAACCACCAAAGCCAAAGACGAGGAAATTGAAGATATTTATCAACTTCTGCTGTCTGAAAATGACCGAGCATGCAATTGAAAAATATGCAAGTGAGTGGAGAATCCTCATCATTGAGAAGCTCGGTGGGGTCTGTCTTCTACAAGTTAGAGTGGACCATAAGAGATGCTGCCTGGGCTACCTAGAGTCAATGGGGATAATGGAATTCTGTATTAGAGGAGACCAGGTAACAACCCTTAACCATCACAGGCATGGTGGATATGAGTTAAAGGGAAATAAGGTTATAATGCTGTTGTGCAGGCTCTGAAACATGGGGTGAAATCAGCTATATAATTTGCAGGATCCAGTGCAAAGTGAAAACATGGGTTCCTTGTTCAAAATTTATTAAAATTTTAAGTCAGCAGAAATAGAACATTAAACCAAGTACAGGGACTTCTAAGTGTGGTACCTTTTTTGACTTCATAAATCTGACATCCATGAAACCAGCCCTGATATAAGCATCTGTGGCAATGATAACAAATCATAGGGCTCCTAAGGTTGAGATAGATAGATGTGTAGTCACGAAGGATATTGTTTAACTTATTTGACCAAAAATATAACGAGAGTAGTAGAAGCTGTGGTAACAACCACGGTGGATAAAAGCACAGTATTTCATCCAGCTTTAAGAGTTGAGCTAGTTCTCAGAGCAAGAATCCTCAACTAAAGGAGAGGATGAGTCTCCTTGAGCAAAGAACCTGCAAAGTCAAAAGCTCTACTAGAGAATCATAATAAATCATATTGGATGCCTAAAACTTTAGATTTAGAGCCTTAATGGGAGATGGGGTAATAAAGTGCTAGGGCAAAGGCATTGTCTGGAAGAGAAAGTGACTATAATCATGATAGTTCTAGAAGATGGCTATGTATATTTGTGGATGGTGGCTTCTGACTCATCTCAAGATGAACTGAGGCTTTATTCTCAATAGATAAGGAGAGACACTTTTGACTCTCCATTATCTTGTAGATTCTGCAATTGATGGCTTATTTTGTTCAAATATTGAGTGAAGAATGGGTTATACATTCTTCTGGATTTCTTGTAGTTTCTCAGGTCGAAGGAAAGATATTAGGCAACCCTTTCTCTCTTCCTTACTCCAAGGAGCTCCATCAAAGACAAACGGCTGCTAATGGCTTCTGGCCTGGCTCCCACTTCCCTTTTCAACCTTGCTTTATATCTCCCTCTTCACCCTTCCCCTCACACTCTGTTTTCTAGCCACACTGAATATCTTTTGATTACTTGTGTCATCCTTTCTCTCTTCTCTTGATCTTTGGAATGCTGTTTCCTCCTTTTGGAGTGTCCCTCCTCTGTTTATTTCACTTTTCCCTTCCATCCACTGATTAGTGGGCAAACTTCTATTCGTTGTTCTTTACTTCTGAAATGTAAGTCTATTTTCACAGGTTGGCTGAGATTAATTTAGCTTTTACTCACCACTCTGTCTATGTGTTTAGCTCACACCTATTTTGCTATAGAAGACAGTAAACTTATTTTCATGGAAAGAGTTTAATTTTCTTCTTCTACTTGAATAGGTTAAATTTCAAAGTTTTATTTTAAACTGTTTTTATTTAATCCTTTATAGCTATTTTGAGAACTATCAAGGTAGGAGAGTTGGGACATTAAAGGGATTAAATGGTACCTTCTTTGGTTTATTGAAGATCTATCTCTACAAAATAATAAAATCTTTTGTCTACCCTTTCTGTCAAAATCAAAAATAGATCTTCTATACAGAAAAGAAAATGCATCAGGAAAAAAAAATATCACTTCCTAGTCTTTTCAAATTAGTCACTGGCTAGTAATATTTACAATTATATGGAATGGTCACTTACTTAAAAAAAAAAAAAAAAAAAAACCCAAACCATTTCCCAAAGGGCAATTTTTTTTTTTTTTTTTTTTTTTTTAAAGTTGGGAGGCCTGCCATTCAAGGAAGGGCAACTAAAAAAAGTAGCGATAAGCATATCCTCTAGGATACATAGCCACAGCCTTGACCCACTTCCTGAGACATGCTGTTGTGTCTGTACATGGAACATGGGAAACTGACAGCAAAGCCACTAAAGCCGAACCCTTCCCTCCTTGCTATCGGCTTCCTCCACCTTCTATCAATGAATAGATGATACCTTCAACAGGCATCTGTTGTTAGATGCCATCAAGTCAGTCCAGATGCAGAGAGACCCCAAGTGGAAAAGAATGAAAACACTAAGCCACAGGTCCTGTACCACTCTCACAATTGTGCTGTATTTGAGCTCATTGTTACAGTCCCTGTGTCATTCCATCTCATTGAAGGTCTTCCTCTTTCACACTGACCCTCCTCCAAGCATGATGTCCTTCTCCAGTGACTGGTCCCTTCTGATAACATATCCAAGATACGTGAAATGATGTCTTGCCATCCTGACTTATTCTTAAGGAGCATTCTGGTTGTACTTCTTCCAAGACACATCTCTTCATTCTTTTGACAGTCCATGGTATACTCTTCACCAACACCTTAATTCAAATGCATTAATTCTTCTCTGGTCTTCCTTATCCATTGCCCAGATTTCCCACGCATATGAAGTGATTGAATATGCCATGGCTTGCATCAGGAGCACCTTCTTCCTCAAAGTGACATCTTTGCTTTCCAACACTTAAAAGAGACCTTTTGCAGATTTGCCCTATGCAAAACTGGATTGAATAGTTCATTGAATAAATGAATGAAAGAAAAAATGTTTGGCTCAAAGCTATGCCTCTTTTATTGAAACATTCTCTGGCCAATTAGAAACCCAGCAGGGACTCTTGTTGCTATCGGCCTGTGCATGTCGCTGGACCTACCGTCACCCTCCTCCACATCATCTCAACTAGCCTCTCAGGGTGCCTGCATCACCCCGGGAATCTGAGAGGCAGAGTACAACACACAGCTTTCTTATGGAACAATGTGAGCCATAGAGTCAATTTTGACTCATAATGACCCTATAGGACAGAGTGAAACTGCCAGATAGGGTTTCCAAGGCTGTAAATCTTTAAGGGAACAGACTGCCTCATCTTTCTCCAATTGAATGGACTCCAACTGGAGCTTTTGGTTAGTGGCCAAATACTTTAACCACGGAACCACCTCTATCTCCCTGAATTCCTATGTCATTTTTCTCCTGAGGAAGAAAAAAGGTAAAAGGTCTGAAAGGTGGATTTTCTTTACAATATGCTCACTGAAAGTGATACAAATCCCTGGATTTGGAGACTAAAATCACTACTTTGTGTTTTAACTTAACATCAGTATCTTTCCCTTTTCTAATAACTTGTAATTAGTCAAGACAGTAGTGTCTTAGAATGAAAGGAAGTGTGTGTATGCATGTGTGTGTGGGTGTGTGTATGTGACAGAGATATTCAAGTGTATGTGCACAAATGTTTCCATGTGAACTTTTCTTATGAGGGTGGTTTCAGATGTGTATGAATTATTGGCAATTCAAGGAAATATTGCTATTGAGGAGGTATCCTTGCTTTTTATCCCCTAAAAAATCTGTACCTTATAATAATACTAATTTCTGAATCAAACCTTTTCCCAAATTTGATGACTGAGAAAACTCCTGTTTGGGCAACCGTGGCCCAAATCATTAAAAAATCACCTACAAAATGCAGAATAACTGGATAATGAATGTTAACAAAAAAATTACTCAAAGCAAAAATTTAAAGTGGCTACCCATTCCTTGAGCTCACCACAGACAAGGAGTCATGTGCGAGGAGTATTCACCCTTCTGCTCTGGTTACTAGCTGAAGTGAGTTTGGACAATTCACTTAACCTATGCATGGCCCCGTTTCCTTCTTCTAGATCTGATGACATTGGTAGTGAATTTTCTTGCAGTAATGTGACAATTACCCGATTAATGACTATAAAGCTCTCTGAAGATAGAATGGAAATAAATGTTCAGTAAAATAGTAAATAAGGAAAAAAATGGACAGTAAAGGGCCTGTGGCCAAAACTGGAAAAATTATTAAAGGTTACTTTGAGAGGAACAGTGAGAGACAACTCCTAACACTGTCTAATTGCTGACTGCCTGATCTTATAACTCATAACTTCCATACCTTCTTCAAGGTGAGGCTGCCATCACAGACAAGTTCCCAGTCACAGCACCATCTGAACTTACCCCTGAGAGTTGTTTTCACTTCATAGATGCCTCTGTTTAAAAAAGCAGGCTTTTTTTTTTTTTTTTTTTACACTGAAATTCTCCGCCTTAGATATAAGCAAATAAAAATTTGCTTTATTTTTTTTTTTTTTTTTTTGGCCAGGATAAGGCATTAAGTCATTTCCTTCCCCTCCAAATCAACCTCTCCCTCCCTTCTCTCCAGAACAGCTTTATCTCTGTACTTCCCTATAATTCAAAGGCAGAAATAGAACATAATGGGATTTGGCTGAAGGATTATAATCCTAAGAATTCCAAAACTTTTCATTGAAGGAACATTTCTAAAGAGAGCTTTTATCCATTGGTAATTTCAGCTGAGAGCTATTCAGTCTGACTCAGGAGACACCATAAAAGTTTTCAAATGTCCTATTCTGTTACTAGGAGCTCTGGTAGCATAATGCCTAAGGCACTTGATTGCTAACCAGAAGGCTGGTGGTTCAACTCACCAGCCACTCCTCAGAAGAAAGGTTGGGCAATCTACTTCCGTAGTGATACTGCCTTGGAAACCCAAGGAGGGGTCGCTATGAGTTGAGTACTACTCAACAGCACATAACAATGACATTCTGTTACTGTCCCTTCTCAAGTGCTGCTGTGTGATGTTTCTTAGTCCATTTGTGATAGTATTCAGCTGAAAGAGGAACAGCCTAGCGCTAAACCAGGAGGAACTGGAAGATGGTTCCTATGGCCTACTCTACAATCAGACCAGCAGTGAGTCCCTCTTCTCTACTATCTGGAATACACCGTAACATTTATCACCTGTCAGGATCAGTTATGAAGGTATATAATGCTAAAACAAGAGTTTATTTTCATCCAGCATGGCTAAAAGGGAATGGAGAAGAGAGTCTATCCTGTCTTGGTGTTGAGTAATCTTTATTGTGCTTTGTGACCCAGGAGTCTGAAATGAAGTGATCAAATAAAACATACATGCATGCACACACCTACACTACCTGTGCCCATCTGTACCACATGTACACAAACAAGCTTGTGCTTTATCACCTCATGATTTCTTGTTTCATGGAAATGAAGAGAATAATTTCTTTTCCAAGAAAGAAGCTGTAGAAAGAATGTGTCTACAGAGGTACAACGTGTGCTCTGGGATCTGGCCTCCTAGCTATTACCTGAATTCTCTGCCAAGCATTATTCAGAATGAATAGAAAGTGTTCTGAGCAATTTTTCCCATTAGAATAAGAAAATGTTAATATGAAACAGTAACTCTCAGAAATATCCCTGTAGTATCTAGTGAGTTATACACATTTCCATTGCTTAGGAGGGGGTAAGAGTAATTTATTTCCAAGTAGTTCCAAGCCCATAGGATTGAGTAATGATGCCTCCCCAGATACATAGAGAAAAGGGAAATGTTGCCCTATGAGAATTAAATGACATGAAAACAACACTTAGCAAAATGTTTTCTAATTCCATGGGAATATACTAGAATATTGCTTAATTAGTGAAATTGACACATCTGCAGTCAGTGTGTATCATCTAAAGGGAATAACCATGTAGCAAGTTGACTTCAGAGGGTCCAAACTGCCTGTACCACCCAGGAAATAAAAAATGAGATCAGGAGGTCTTGACCATGTTGGTCACCAGGCCTCATAGAGTCTGGATGACCATACTTCAAGACTTCTGACCAGTCTCTGATCTGCTTCTGCAATTGCTGAACAACTTTATGATTAAATAATTCATTTTACTGGGTACCTTAATATAGAATTAAAAGATATAAGCATGGTCATAACTGCCAGAAAGTAGAATTCCATTTATAAATTAATAACTTGGCTTTTGAGTTCACCTATTAGTTTGAAGTAAATTTAGTAATTACAAGTTTGTCTCAAAGAGTCTAATTATTTCATTGTTTACTGATAAAATCCTGTTTTCTTACCTCTAATTTCAGAGACCATAGAAAATTCATCAAAGTAATGCCACCAGTGAGGAATCTGGGAAGTCAACCACCAGCATTCTTAGAGATCTTTCTTAGATATTCTACCCACATGAATATTTTATTTCATTTAAATGTCCATAATTCCTAGTTTTTAAAGTATTATGAAAAACTTCTAGAAATTGAAATAATTCTCATATTTCCCTAACATATAAAGCTGACATTTGCTGTTGTAAAGCTTATTTTACAAACTTTACCTATGAAATGTACATTATTCTTTTAGAAATTTTGCTCTCAGTGATGTCTGGAATGATTATTGGTTATTCCCACAATTGTTTGAGGAACAGCCTACCCTACTTCAGCCAATATGAATAAATAGATAAAACAATAATTCTCAAAATTGATTAAAACCATTAATTAAATGATTAAAACAATTTTTTACCAAAATACACTTCCTCCTCTTAACCATCCATTTTTGTAAAAATACTATGTGCCAGACATTTTGCTATTCTTTTAAGATATAAAGCATACTCTCACAGAATTTATGAAGTAGTAGAAAAAATAAGAATTGAGACAATTCAAAATATAGTCAGTTGTTAGACACACAGTAGGGAGGCAAACACTAAGTAAACAAGCACATTCCTAGTAGGTCATATTTCACTATTGGGAACAATAATGCAGATAAGAGTTTGGTTGCTATTTATATAGGGTGGTAAGAGATGGCCTTAATGATAAGGTAGGAACTGAACAGAGACCAAAGTAAACGATAGAGCAAGCCAAGAGTTGATCTATGAAAAGAGTAGGCAAACGAAAAGCAAGTACAAAGACCCTGAAGTGAGGTCATAACTGAAGTTTTCCGAGAAGAAAAAGGTAGTCAGTGTGACCCAACTTATCAAGAGGAGACCAACATGAAATTAGGTACTCAAAGTTAGCCAAACTGGGAGGTTTGAGGACACAGACCCAAGACTGCCCTTACTTCCATCAACTGCAAAGATTCTCAAAACCACCCTCTCAAAACCACCCTCGGGTTGTTTTCTAGAAGTCTGTGGTGGTTATGTATCTGTGTCAACTTGGCTGCACCTGGTTGAGTGGCTGGGCAGCTGGTGGTAGTTATTTCCCATGATGAGACGGGTAGTCAGCTCCATGGTGGGATCTACCATAAGCAGCTGAGTAGCTGCCTTTGGGTATGTGGTCTGCTTCCCATATATAAGAAGCAGCTTTGGGAATCGTCTCTAGCCTATGGCATGCTTGGATCCTGCATGCAGCTGTGTCATTGCTCAGAAGCCTGCTATGCTTTGCCGACCTTGGGACTTGCAATGGACTTAAGTTAATGGCTTGCCACGTGGATTGGTAACATTGGGACTGTGCCTTTTTCCTTGTCAACCTTGGGACTTCTCAGCCTCCACAGCCAGCAGCTGTCTGAGTGAAGAAACGCCTCTGGCTCCAGTGGGCCGGAGCAGGAGGCAGAGCTGGACCCCAAGGTTGAGGGGTTTTCACCCAGCCCCTAGAGCCTGGCACTTGAACTTGGACTTAAAGCCTCTAAATTCTAAGAATAAATTCCTGTTTGTTAAGGCCATTCCGTTTGTGGTATATTCTTGTCAGAGCAGCACTAGGTAACCAGAAAAATGTCCTTTGCTAAGACTCAAGGAACTCACTGAAAACTATCATGCTCATGGTTACAGTTTATTTTGAGAAATGATACAGATAAAAATTAAAAGAAAGGATACATAGGGCAGAGTAGAGTCTAGGAGCATTCCAGACACAAAGTTACCATTATCTTCAGAATGCATTACCCTTATAGCATTGATATGTAACAATATACATGGAGTATTGCCAACCAGGGAAGCTCACCCAAACATAAGTGTCCAGAGTTTTTATTGGGATTTTATTATGCAGTCATGATTGATTAATTGCCCATATGATTGAGTTTATTCATAAGGTGACTCAAAGACCCTATCCCAAGTCACATTGTTGGTCTTTCTGGCATGGCCAGCTCCCATACTCAGACTGTCAGGCATGATGATCTTCATCCTAAACATGTGCTCTGGCCCAAGAGATTTGTTGTTGTTGTTGTTGTTATGTGCCGTCGAGTCAAACCCGACTCATAGCGACCCCTCCTTGGGTTTCCGAGGCAGTATCACTACGGAAGTAGGATTGCCCAACCTTCCTTCCGAGGAGTGGCTGGTGGGTTTGAACCGCCAGCTGTCTGGTTAGCAGGCAAGTGTCTTAGCCACTATGCTACCAGTATCAGGTACAAAATAAATCATCTTCCAGAAACCAAGGGCAAGGCTAGGCTTTTTGGGCAAGGCAAAATTCTTTATTACACATGGTGTCAGTAAGATAGTGCATGGAGTAGGGAGGTGTCTAGTCAGGTAGATTCTCCAAGCCTATTGTAAGACTGAATGAGTAAGAAGCTATTAGCAGGTTTGAGGAGAAGAGTGACATAATTTAATTCACATTTAAACTGCCCACTCTGGCTTTGTGTTGAGGGGGATGTGGGTGAGGGGAGCAGTGAACATAATAATGAGACTACTTAGGAGACTATTATCTTTATTATAAAAGTAATGGGAAATAATTGAAGAGTTTTAAGTCAGGAAGTAACACTTTATTAAAATACCATAGCATATACTGTATTCCAATTATAAACCTCAGTTTAACAATTAATTAAAAGCACAAATACCTAGGTAGAGTTAAGTACTTTCTTATCGCAAACTATTGTATTAATGAATTACTGCTAAACTTTACTTTGATTTTTCTTTTCTTCTTTGTTTCCTCTAATTTGAAGTCATTTGGTCTGGATGCATCTTCCAACTGCCTTCTGATGATGAAACAAACTGGACTAATTCTAGTTCTAATTACCCTATTAAGAACCCATTTGGATTGTGTTTTTCCAATCTCAAGAAATGTCTTGAATCCCTGCGGCTCCCCTGTGTAACAGGTATTTACAACACGGGAGTACAAGAAAAATCTGTCTCTGAGTACTCATTCATCACTAGTGGCAAGAATTCTAATAGCATTAATTCCAGGATTTCCTGCACCTTCCACTGAATTGTACAAAATTCCTAGAATTATAGTGTTCCTGGATAATGGGAGAATGTCCATTGCATTCTGGCCATGTGTTACATGGTTCCCTCCCTGACCCCACATGGGCAGTTAGAATAGAGATGGCCCCATTGGTGGCACTCACCTGCTCAGTGCAAAACTCTATCATGATGACCCTTCACCTTTGCAACCAAAACATTGGCACTGAGTGCTCAGTCTTTCATGTTGCCATTGCCTCATATGTGATCCTACTAGTTCAAAGGTGCAATGCCAAAGGAAATGCCTGGTGTCAAACACCCTAAGATACTGGCAAACTAGAGTCTTAGTTTCCAGAGAACTAATAATCTTCCAGGTATCTGATCCAAATATATTTGAAGCATAAGTATCTGGGAACTCATGTCTATTTCCCTGAAACACATAATCATTATGTGCTCCTGAACTAGCCAAACCACAACATTTAATCTTGTTCCAGAAGCTATCAGAATTATGACTGTAGATTTGTGTAAAATGCCTTCAACTTTAGCCTTCTACCAAATAGAGTAACAAAATGTATAAAGGATATGAACTACATATGAATGGATGTTGCCCCTCCCTCTTCTATATTCCACACAGTGGCTTGTCTGAAATATTGTGGTAAATTCAGCCCATACTAGGTACAGAATCAGTCAGGTTAAATGCCTCAGGAATGTGAGCTCACTCACATTTTTACCATTAAGCTGACTGAGTAATTAGGTCAAAACTCAAACATCTATGTATTATAGTTTTCTGGAAATTCCTACTGAGTACATACTTACAGCATGGTCCTAGCTATGCCCTACTACTCATCCCACTTACCACCTATACAGTGCAATGTTCCCTCATTTACTAAATTTGTTGGGAGAAAGAAAAGCAATCTTAATCAGGAAAAAGAAAACAAAAAACATAAAAGTAGTATCTCAATAATTAGCTACATTACATTAGTAACTCCATTGTTATGGCCCTACTCATAGTGACCCCATTGGATTTCCAAGGCTGTAAATCTTTACAGATGTAGAAGTCCTCATCTTCTGTGGAGCATCTGGTGAGTTTGAACTACCAACCTTCTGGTTAGCAACCAAATGCCTTACCCACTCTGCCACCAAAGCACTTTATTCCATTAGTATAAGAGTAAAATGATCCTTGTTCAGTGACATTTCTTCCCTTCTATCTCCTCTTTTAGCTAAGTTAGAAAAAGAAAGAGAGAGAGAGAGAGAGAGAGAAAGTTTTATCCATAAATTCCCAAATATTTTAGTTTGCTTTGGATTCTGGGTCTGTGAAATAATCTGCGAGTTCCCAATTCCAGTTGAGAAAAGGTTTTCTTGGTAATTATTTATATTCATTTCAACAAAAAGTCTTCTGATTAATGCCTAAACCCATAAATTTACTTCATACTTAGATTTATTGATTGTGGACAATTTTAGATCTGGGTTGCCATAAAAAGACTTATGAAAGTTTATCCTTTTTATAATTTTCAGGAGATAAATTTTTAAGCATTTTAACTGATCTGTTTTTAGAAAGGAATATGTAAAAAGCCTTTTCTCAGAACCCACAAGTTTTCTTAAATTCACTTAGGAAAAGGAATTGTAGTCTCTACCAAGAGAAGGTGAAAGGAGTTTCATTCATGTAATAATTATATTTCAAATATTTTATACTAATTCTACCTGTAACTGTTGCTCCAAATCTTATTCAGTCTGTGTTTTGGTTGTGCTCCTCAATTTTCATAAACAAACGGCATGTATACCTCAGCTTTACTGATTATTATTGTATAGCTCTGCCCTGAATGAATGAATGAATGAATGTTTCAGGAGGTGGCATATGTTCAAGAACCAATGGTATTGAAGGAAGAAGTCTAAGCTGCACTGAAAGAGTTGGTGAAGAACAAGGCTCCAGGAATTGACTGAATACCCATTGAGATGTTTCAACAAACGGATGCTCCACTGGAGGCACTCACTCGGTTATGCCATGAGATTTGGAAGATATCCACCTGGCCAACTGACTGGAAGAGATCCACTTTTGTACCCATTCCAAAGAAAAGTGATCCCATAGAATGTGGAAATTATCAAACAATATCATTAATATTGCACGCAAATAAAATCTAATTGAAGATAATTCAAAAATGTTTGCAGCAGTGTATTGACAGAGAACTTCCAGAGGCACAAGGTGGATTCAGAAGAGGATGTAGAACAAGGGATCTCATTGCTG
Source organism: Orycteropus afer afer (assembly GCF_000298275.1). Lineage (NCBI taxonomy): Eukaryota > Metazoa > Chordata > Mammalia > Tubulidentata > Orycteropodidae > Orycteropus > Orycteropus afer. Next base: position 2,353,791 of record NW_006921776.1, read on the forward strand.
ATGTCAGATAGATCTTGGCTCAAAGCAAAACCTACCAGAAAGATATTTACTTGTGTTTTATTGACTATGAAAAAGCATTTGATTGTGTGGATTGTAACAAATTGTGGATGACATTGAGAAGAATGGGAATTCCAGAACACTTAATTGTACTCATGAGGAACCTGTACATAGACTAGGAGGCTGTTGTTTGAACGGAACAAGGGGACATTGCATGGTTTAAAATCAATAAGGGAATGTGTCAGGTTTGTATCCTTTCACCATACTGATTCAATCTATATGCTGAGCAAATAAGCTGAGAAGCTGGACTATATGAAGAAGAACATGGCATCAAGATTGAAGGAAGAATCACTAACAATCTGTGATATGCTGACAACACAGCTTTGCTTTTTGAAAGTGAGGATGGCTTAAAGCAGTTACTGATGAAGATTGAAGACTACAGTCTGCAGTATGGAGTACACCTCAGTATAAAGGAAACAAAAATCCTCACAACTGGACCTATAAGGAGCATCACAATAAATGGAGAAAAGTTCAAAGACTTTACATTGCTTGGTTCTACAATGGATGCCAATGGAAGCAGCAGTCAGGACATCAGATGATGTATAGCACTGGGGAAGTCAGCTGCAAAGGACCTCTTTCAGGTGCTGAGGAGCAAAGATGTCTGCTTGAGGATTAAAGTGAGCCTGACACAGGCCATGATATTTTCAATCACCTCATATGGATGTGAGAGCTGGACAATGAATAAGGAAGACCAAAGAAGAATTGTTGCATTTGAATTGTGGTGCTGGAGAAGAATGCTGAAAGTACCATGGACTGCTGAAAGAACTAACAAATCTGTCCTGGAGGAAGTGCAGCTGGAATGCTCCTTGGAAGTGAGAATGGCCAGATTTTGTCTCACCTACTTTGGTCACGTTGTCAGAAGGGACCATTCCCTGGAGAAGGATGTCATGCTTGGTAAGGTAGAGGGTCACTGGAAGAAGGAAAGTCTCTCAGTGAGATGGATTGACGCAGTGGCTGTGGCAATGGGCTCAAGTATAGCAAGGATTGAGGAGCTGGTGCAGGTTGGGGTGGTGTTTTGTTCTGCTGTGCAGAGGGTCACTGTTAGTTGGAGATGACTTGATGGCACCTAACAGCAACAACAACAATCATCAATTAAAAGAGCTGTGGTGGCATGTTGCCTAAGGCATTTGAATGGTAACCAAAAGGTTGGCGATTCAAACCTACCAGCTGGTCGACAGAAGGAACATGGGGCAATCTACTTCCATACAGATTTCCTGCCTCAGCAATCCAATGTGGGTCACTATGTGTTGGAATCGACTTGATAGCAGAGAGTTACCCTCAACTAAAGAATATCTACACTCTTTTCTGTTTGTTGGCTTATATTTATGCTAAGTTGTAAGAAATATTTATGATGTGTTATCAGAAGACTAGGAAGTAAAAATACTGGACTCTAGTCTGCCTAATCTCATTCCTGAATCACTGTGGATTGTTACTGAATTGGTGTTAAGAAATTGTGCCTTAGTATTATATTAGTTGGGAGCTGTGGTGGCTTAGTGCCTAAGGCATTTAACTGCTAACCAGAAGTCTGGTAGTTCAAACACACCAGCCAGTCCTGGGAAGGACTACTACTTCCTTAGAGATAAGGCAATCTACTTCCTTAGAGATAGTGCCTTGGAAACCCAGGGAGGGGTCATTTTGAGTTTGGATTAAAGAATGTTTACAAAAAAAATATCCTCCCCTTACACATAATTGGAATGCAGTTGTGGAGGATTTCCCACATCCTGTCCTATTATGAGAATCTCTTAGGTACATTTTATCAGATTTCAATAAGAGATTTGTCTCTCTTTTTACCTTTCTTTTAACAGATTCTTACTGATTTTTTTAAATAAGGTGGTGTAGTGCCTAAAGCATTTGACTAATAACCAGAAGGCTGGCAGTTCAAACCCACCAGCCACTCCTTGAAGGAAGACTAGGCAATATACTTCCATAGAGGTACCACCTGGGAAATCCAAGGAGGGGTCACTATGTGTCAGATCTAACTCTATGGCAGTGAGTTTGGTTTTTGGAGTTAATCACTATGACAAGGAGCCCTAGTGGTGTAGTGGTTAAAGCATTCAACTGTTAAGCAAAAGTTCAATAGTTTGAACCCACCTGCTGCTCTGTGGGAAAAAGGTGGGGCAATCTGTTTTGGTAAAGATTTACAGCTTTGAAAACCATATGGGGAAGCTCTCTTCTGCCATATAGGATTGCCATGAATTGGAGTCAACTTGATGTTAGTTGTATTAGTTTTTTTATGAATCACTATGATAGATCTTACTCATACCATAATAAGCAAAAAGGAACATGGTCCCTGCCACCATGGAGTTTAGAGTTCAGTGAGTTGTACTGTCATTAAACATTATTGTTAGGTGCCATCGAGTCATTTCCAACTCATAGCTACCCCATGAACAGCAGAACGAAACACTGCCTGATCTCGTGCCAGCTCCATGATTCCTGCTAAACTTGAGCCCCTCATCACAGCCACCATGTCAATCCATCTCGTTGAAGGCCTCCCCCTCTTTCGTCGACCTTCCACCCTACCAAGCATGACATCCTTCTCCAAGGAATGGTCCCATCTGCCAACATGAACAAAATAGGTGAGACGAAGTCTGGCCATTCTCGCTTCCAAGGAACATTTCAGGTGCACTTCCTCCAGGACAGATCTGTTAGTTCTTTTAGTAGTCCATGGTACTTTCAGCATTCTTCACCAGCACCACAACTCAAAAGCAGCAACTCTTTTTCGGTGTTCCTTATTCATTGTCCAGCTCTCACATGCATACGAGGCAATTGGAAATATCACGGCTTCTGTCAGGTGTACCTTAGTCCTCAAGGAGACATCTTTGCTCCACAGAACTTGAAACAGTTCCTTCGCGGTTGCCTTTCCCAATGCTACACGTCATCAAATGTCCTGACTGCTGCTTCCATTG
>NW_006921776.1:2359338-2402247 GCF_000298275.1 Orycteropus afer afer
TGATGGTGATTCTGCCTTCCTCTTGTGGGATTAGAGGAGGTCAGAACATGTGGCCTCCTTGTTGTTTTTGCACTGGCATAGTAGATCACATGGTTGTTTGATTCAAAATGGCCAAAACCAGTCCATTTTAGCTTATTAATGTCGAGGACATTAATCTTTATGCATTCCATTTCATTTTTGACAACTTCCAATTTTCCTAGATTCATACTTCGTACATTCCATGTTCTGATGATTAATGGATGTCTGCAGTTGTTTCTCTTCAATTTGAGTGGTGCTGCATGAGAAAATTGAGGTCTCGAAAGTTTTACCTTATCCATAGGAGTAAGGCTGGGTTTGCTCAGATGATGCAGCTCTTTCCCAGTCCTATTTTGAGAGCCTGCTAACCTAACCGGACTATTCATAAAGTTGCACGGTAATGTATCAAATAGTGTTTCTTTGCTATTCATAAGGTTTTCCCTGGCCAGTTATTTGAGAAGTGGATGGCCTCCTCCTTCTTCCTAGTCTGTCTCAGTCTATAAACTGGGCTGATACCTGTGCACCATGTGCATCCTGCTGGATTAGAAACACCAGAGGCTCAGCTTTAACACTCACATCAACATGTCACCATGGTAGGACAAACCGACAGACAAATTTGCCTCCCTGTGGGAAACCTCTTGTACCACCCTTACCTGGGATTCCTCGGCCTTTTAATCCACAGTCTCTTGCTCTCCTGCCCTGCTGCTTTGGGCATGCCTGAGTTCCTCTCCTCACCTGGACCCCTGCTCTGATTGCTCCTCTGTCCGGGTTCCTGGCTTTTTTATCCCTTTTCTCCCGCTCTCCCACTCTGCTGCTTTGGGTGTGCCTGATTTCCCTCTCCTCACCTCAATCCCTGTGGCTAACTCAATTAAATTATTACATATTAATGACTTAATATGTCATTAAACATATTAATCCATAAATTGTTAAGTGCAACGGTCATGTGTGCTGTAAAGAATAGTTCCATCATGTTATGTTGCTGCTTTGTGCCATCGAGTCTATTACTACTCATTGTGACCTTGTAGGACAGAGTAGAACTGCCCAGAGGGTTTCTTAGACTCCTAAGGCACTTGACTGCTAACCAGATAGTTGGCGGTTCAAACCCCCCAGCCACTCCTTGGAAGGAAGGTTTGGCAACCTACTTCTGTAGTGATACTGCCTTGGAAACCAAAGAAATGGTTGCTATGAGTCAGATCTGACTCGACAACAGTGGGTTAATCTTTATGAGAGATTACCAGATCTTTTTTCTCCTAGAGTCACTGGTGGGTTCCAGTGACTTTCTGGTTAGCAGCCAAACACTTTTAACTATTGCATCACCAGGGGTCTTACCACTGTACTATAAAAGTATATAATAAGAGATTTAACCTATTAGGGAAGTCAAGGAAGAAGTTATTGATGTTTTTTAAGCATGTTGGGAATGTGTGACATGATTAGATCTCTGTTCTGAAATGAACAGAGCTTTTTTTTTTGTTTCCTTTTTTGAGCAAGCTACTCGGAAGCATAGACCAAATGTTCAGCCTATTTTTCCCCAAGTTTATAAGGCTTGATGACATTGAATTTGCTTACTAACTATCTCTAACTCTGTATTATCTTTCTTTCTTTTAATTTCTCTTTGTTCTATTTTCCATACTTAACCACTTTTATTCTTCTGGACATATATTTATAATCCATACCCATTTTTTATGGAATGAATTAAAGTAATACGTACAACAAAGAGAACAAGTCCTATTTGTGAAAATATTTAAAACACGCTTGAAAAATTAGGGAAAGTATGTGGAAGAAATGGCTCTGAGAAATAGAAAAGAGAGTAAGTATTCATAGATTAATTAACTGATAAGAGATTTTCATTTGTAAAAAAGGTAGAATTGAACCAGTCAGCAGCTTTTGGCTATCTAGCAAATCCTGTTGAGTGCCTGTTTCCATATAGACAGATGTTATCTCTCAGATCTTTCTTTTCTTTCTCAATCTTGGGAATCTTGTACTTTTATTTTCTTAATTGCTTGCTGGTAGGCAGTAAATTCATTGAGGTAGTGATCTTGACTTTCATTTATGTATTTTTTTTTTTTTTAAATTCCTTCCCTTCCCATGAAAAAGCAAAATAAAACAAAACAACCAAACAGGGTCTTTTTGCTAAAAATATGCTAATAATTTATAGTATGTATTTAAAAGTCATTTATTATTGCTTATAGTTTATATCTGTCGGTGGGACTAGTAAGTGGATTCCCAAGCATTGCCATGGAAAATTGACAATTGCAATAAATATTTCTTCTGCTCTCTGTCTCTCTCCCTGACCCCCCTCCTGCCCCACTCTTCCTCTCTATCTGTAGTTAAGTGAAGAAGAGCACCTTTTGGCAGTGAAAGACCCAGTGTTTCTACATAAAATGCTGAAGAACATCACCACTAGTTTGCACAGAAAATGAGCAGATGAGAGTGAAACCTGTATTAAATGAGTTTTTCCCCCACCATCTGTATGTTTTTAATTTTATCCTGATCTTTTCGAAGCTTTAAACATATAAAGTTTATGTTTTTACTTTCACAAGCTAGCCTATTATAGGTATCATGTCTGATGAGGCCAACTTTGCAAAAACAAATAAAAGGAGCTCTGCAGAGGCTGAGCATGAGCTAAAATGATGCTATGTCTCGGGAGCTGGAGTCTTTTAACCTTCAGACCAGTGAAAAATATTGAGCACCAAGGGAAAGTGGTTGGAGAGAATTTAGGGTCTATATAGAAGGTTTTCTTTGTCCCCTGTGAAAGCAACTTTAACCTTGTAAAAGATATACTTGTGTCTTGTTAACCTGGCTTTGAAGAGGAATGACCCTGCGAGGGAAACAATAGCAGCAGCAAAGTATAAAGGGTAATAAACTCCTATGAGCCTTTTTACCATCTTTGGAGTCTAGTTTGGGGCAATGTTGAGGTATACTTGCCTTAGGAAAAAGTATCAAGAGCAATAAAACATGTTCAGTCTTCTTTTTTAACAATGAGCTCTATGCTCACTTATTCTTTATGAAGGAACTTCCAGTTGTCCTGCTGCATCTGGAAGACATTTTTCCTTATCTTCACCCTTGGAAAATGTCCTTTTTTTTCCCTTTGCTTCCCTTTGCTTCTTTCTTTCCTTATTTTCTCTTTCCTCCCCTTAATTCTCCTGCTCCTTGTAAAGCTGAGTTAGGAGACACCCACCTGGCACTTCCTCACTGTGTTGTTGTTGTTGTTGTTGTTATGTGCCGTCGAGTCGGCCCCGACTCATAGCGACCCCTCCTTGGGTTTCCGAGGCAGTATCACTACGGAAGTAGGATTGCCCAACCTTCCTTCCGAGGAGTGGCTGGTGGGTTTGAACCGCCAGCCGTCTGGTTAGCAGGCAAGTGTCTTAGCCACTATGCTACCAGAGCTCCCTCCTCACTGTGTAGCACCTGGAAAAGTTGTTAGGTGAGTTGCTTCGTGGCCTGCAGATCTGCGATTGCACGTTGTCTGCTGGACTCTAGATACTTTCGGAAAGAATTTTACCTGATTAGACTAAAAAACACATAGGTGTTAGTGCAGCTCTCAGTAGATTTTCATTAATAGGAATTCTTGGTTGAAGTTTTAAAAATGTTACTTTTAATTACATGAACACATACTCGGGGCTAGAGGGCATCAATCTCACATTAGCTTAATTTAGTCTGGAAATGTGTGTTTACTATTTGGACTTTATATTACTTAATATGCATAGATATACACGAATAGACATATGTGTGTATATATACACATACATATACATACATGCATATACAAAGGACTGGGCAGTGTTTTGTTCTGTTGTACAGGGGGTCACTAAGAGTCAGAGCTGACTCCAAGGCACTTAACAACAACAACAAACAAGAGTACACACACACACACACACACACACACACACACGGAGTCCCTGATGGTGTAAAAGTGAGCTCTGGTGGTATATTGTCTAAGGCTTTTGAATGCTAACCCGAAGGCTGGCAGTTCAAACTCACTAGCCACTCCTCAGATGGAAGACTGGGCAATCTATTTCCTTAGAAATACCACCTCGGAAACCCAAGGAGGGGTCACCATGAATCAGGACCGTCTCGACGACAGTGAGTGAGTGAGGTGGTGTAAATAGTTAAAGACTAAAATACTAACCTAAAGGTTGGCATTTTGAACCTACCGAGATTTGCCCTGTAAGTAAGACCTGTTGATATGATTTCAAAAGGTCACAACCTTGAAAACCCTATGGAACTGTTCTATTCTTCAACCCATGGGGTCACTATGAGTAAGAATTGGCTCGATGGCAACAGGCTATTGAATTTATAGATATATCCAAGTTTAGTTTTTATCAAAATATGCACATACATATTATATATACATGTAACATAGATTTTTTTGACACACACAAAATATTAACAGAATATGCCCATACAATAAACATTCAAGAATCATATTAGAGCCAGAATCCCAGAAGGATTGGCTCACCCTCTTTGTGTCACTACTGTCCCTCCAAATGTAACAACTAACAGCATGGATTCATTTTTATAAATGGAATCCCATATTATATACATTTGTGCTTTAGGCACTATGCTACCAGAGCTCCTGATGAGGGTGGTAGTAGTGTCTTATTTATATTTTAATATACATTTTTGTTTCATGTTTTAATGACTAATGCTGTTTTAATGGCTAATGAATTTGAGCACTTTGTCATTTGCCATTTGGATACATTATTTATTGAAGTATCTTCAACCTTTGTGTCATTTTTCTGTTGAGCAGTCTACCAGTCTACTTTTATCCTGTTGATTATTGATTTTAAATTTATTTTTATATGTTCTCTCTTTGTTCATCTCTTTATACATATACTATATATTTGAGTTACAAGACTTTTGTCAGATAAATGTATTTTTTCCCACTCTGTGGGATAGGAAGCAATTGTATTTTTGATAACAAACATTTTCAAAGTATAACTGGACTAAAATCCTGCCTTGTAATTTATAGATATTTTGAACATGCTTCCTACTTCCTGGTTGACCATTTAATTTTCCCTTTAAAAAAAAATCTTTCTTTTTAATGAAGCATAATTGTATAAGGCAGCAGTGGAGATGATGCTGATAAAAGCACACAAAAAGCTGTATGGAATGTTTGGGGAAGGCCAGTGTCTCACAGAACACTCTAGAAGCTCTACTGTTTAGGTGTATGTGCCCTATCTTTTTTATGTCTCATAACTACTGTTCATTGTTCTTTTAAATATGACTCTAGGTGACTGACAAAAAGCCTTGTTACAGGCAACAGAGGAAAAGGAGGCATAACTAATCTGTGAAGATAAGATGGAATTACTCAATAAACAAAGTTAGGTTAATTGGCTGGTTATTTGTAAAAACATCCATTCAGATTCTGATCTCAAACCATTTATGAAAATAAGTTCCAAGTGGAACAGAAAGTTAAATATAAAAACTCCAACCATGAAGAAACAGAAGATATTTGTGAATATTTTTCTGATTTCTCAAAGCAAAAGGAAACAGCAAAAAGAAAGATGTATAGCTATAACTATATTCCAATTTGAAATTTTTGCACTTCTGAAACCAGAATGAGTTAAACAGCAAAAAACAAACTGAGCATAATATTTTCAAGAAACATGACCATGACTCACAAAGTTCATATTCTTAATAAATAAAGATTTTGAACAATTAGAAAATAAAAACATAAAAGACTCAACATAAGTCACTGCTGTCGAGTTGATTCTGACTTCTAGCCACTCTGTAAGGACAGAGTAAAACTACCCCATATAATTTTCAAAGGCTGTAATCATTATAGATGTAGATTATCACATCTTTTCCCTTGGAGCTGCTGATGAGTTTGAACCACCGCCTTTCTGTTAACAGGTGAGTGTTCTGACCACTATGCAACAGGGGTCCTTAAAGACTCAATACATACAAAAACATACAAAGAATGAGAAAAGAGTATGTATAAAATATGAGTTTCAATAGGCTACCAAAGTAATAATTGTTCATTTTTTATAAAGAAAAAAGCAATCCAAACTCACAAATAGTAAAAAAAAAATACACATTAATCTCTTTATAAACAGAATTTCTAATATTGAGCAGAGTCTAAACTAGATGGAGACACAACTATAGTTTGAATTCAGATGGAAATCCAGTTTCTATTACAGTAACGTATAAACCTTTGAAAGAAAACAGAGATGAGACACCATGTGCTAGAAACTGTACAAAGAGGAAATTCCTCACCAGGCTGGTGAGGAACTTTTAAGCTTTGTTACAAGCCATAAACAAATAAATAAAATAGTAACAAAAGAGGAAGAAAACAGAGAAGAATTTTGGGAAAATCACAGGTGACGGGTGATTGGAAGTGGATGATAAGAATAGTCTATACTCTTATCATTAAAAAAAAGAAAAAAAAGGGAAAATCATTTATATATTAAGTGTACAAAATGATCCAGACTCTGTGGTTAGTACTAGGTTGACAAAGATGAATGCAGCCTATCCCTGCCCTCAAGGAGCTTGGGCAGGTTAGCTGATAATTTGAATAAAATATCGTTAAAGTAGATACAACTTCTGCATCTTGAATAGGATTTTATTAAATTTGCCTGGGGCACCTCAACCTAGGCCCTTGAAAACACAAGCTGTTACTACTTTGTATGTTTCAGTTCATCATAATAACGGATGTTTGTAATGATGATCCTGACTTGAGAAGAAGTGAAAGGGAAGTCGGTATTTTCTGACAAAGATGACAGGAACGTACAGGGCATATTTTAGAAAGATGTGTAGCAAAATTGATTTTAAAAATAACTCTGGCTCTTACAGAGTTAATCTGCTTTTATCTCTATTTGATGAACTGAGGGCTCTGCAGAGCTGAAATTTTACTGCATACGCTTCTTCAGCATATAGGATTGATTGAAACATTAAAATGAGCTACTTATTCTGTTACATTTGGGAGTTAAGACCAAAATAAAGAGGGGTGGCAGGAAGGAATAGGTACCAGCTTAATTTTTACAGGACACAAATACCTTACATGCCAGTCACCTTTGGAAAAGTCAAACAGAAGTGAGGATAAACAGCTGATATTTCAGAAACCACAAAAATCTGTTGTTTCTGTGAACAATTACCATAATTTAGAATTTTTGTTTGTTGGAATCATCAGTTACTTCAACCTTTGCTTCATTTTTTTAAATTGTGTGCTATAATTTATTATTGTTACTACTTGAAGAAATAAGTAAAACATTGTAGATTTTATTTCTTTTTATGCAAAATAAAATAGTTGTTTTTGAAAATACCATATTTGGTAAAATCATAAAACCATTGTTTTCTCCTAGAATTAGAAACAACATTCTCAAAGAAATCTGAAAGTGCCCTCAATCCAAAAAAATATAAAAAAATTTTCCTGTGTCATGTAACCGATTCTTTGGGAAATTTCATGGCACACACTCAGCCATTGTTTTTACAGTTAATCATTGCATCGTGAAATTAAAACAGACTCAATATTAAGCATTTTTAAAACAATTACTCAGCAGTGAAATTACTATATATTTTCTGCTAAAAACACTTTGTATCATACGCACATTTATGTGAAAAATGGCTGACCTTTTTTATTCAGTTCAGCAGGAATATTCATTAAACTTGCTTTTTAATTTCTTCAACTGGTGCCTGTAAAATGCAAGTCTGTACTGAAGGTTTAGGATGTGAGCACGTGTACGTGATCCCTTTTGATCAAGAGCAGAATTGACCCTTCTCACACCCAGCTTTCCCCTTTTGTGCTTCTATGTTCCGAACAGCCTTTTGGAATAGAGTCCCAAATTGCAATGATGTCCCAAATCGCAGGATTAATGTGTCTACGAACAGACCTCTTATGCCTCCAAAATGAAGTACTCCTTGCTAATTTCTCTTCAAGACACCAGCTTAATTGCATTTTAAACAAATGGGCTGCTTTGCTGGCCAACTTTTAAATGAGATAACAGCAATGTTCACTCTCCAGCAGTGATGAGTGCCTTGCAGTAGATTCAAAACTCTGTTCAATAACAGGTTTAATCTCACACCAGCAGATTTACTGCAGAATAAACTGCCACTGAGCTCATAATTAGTAAAACAAAACAAAACAAAAATCCAACCTACTAAATATTATTTTCCAAAGCAGCAGGCAATTTTTTAGTAGAAAATTTCAGTCCTGTTCTTTGTGTGTTTTATTGATTTTATGTATGATATTGGGAATTCAGGCTATGATTTAAGATAATGTTCTTTATCGATCACATAAGCAGTTGTTTAGCTACCCAGTAACAAAATGATGCTCCCATTCACAGAATATGTGACACAGACAGCCTGGGAGACTACAGTGTTTCTCTCTTTAATGTTTATTTCTTTTTTTTTTCCAATAGCATATTCGCTGCTGGAAAATAACGACAAAAAGCATTTGTGCTTTAGAAACAATCTTCTCATAATTTTCTTTGTTGCTGCTATTAGTGGCCAATTGTGATTCAGTGAAAACCCCGTTCAACAAACAGATGTTACAAAGTATATTCTCTGCTTGCTGCGTGGAAACAAATATTAATGAGGTAATTGGAACTATTAAGGAAGAAGAGAGTGCTTAGGATGTATTTATTGTCTCATGTATGTGGCTATACTCTTTTAAAATTTCTCATTTATATTACACAATAGTAAGATATAGTTATAATGATATACCAAGGGACACATTTTTCATAATTGTCTTAAATATCTGTACAAAAAACTATATTATATAATTTTAAAATGCTCATCTGCAAAAAGGGTAAACAAAAGGTTTTGTGCAAAAGTGGAGGAAATAAATATATGAATGATTTTAGGTATTAAAAAAAATCAACAGAACTATATATACTTAGTTTTTTTTTTTAATCTTACTGATTTTTCTATAAATATAAATTAGATGTATGATACTTAAAAAGGCTTTTAACAAACGGTATCTTCATATTCGTGCAGTGTGCATCTCTGAACATTTTTCAAACAAAAATGTCTTTAATATAAGCAGTTGCTCACCTCCCATCATTCAAACATGTAGTAATGGGCATGTAAGGCTAGTTTTATTTCTGTCATTAACCTTTTGATAATGATACTATATCAAATGGAATTTGAGGGATCTCATGGTGCCACTGTGCAGCTTATTTTTTTAAGACCCCCAAAGCAAATTAAACCACTGTGAGTCAGACATCATATTCACAGACAATAGCAATTTTAAGAAAAAACTAAAAAATTATATCAATTGGCAAATAAAGCCTTTAACTCTATATGTTTGCCAAGTGATGACTCAAAGATGAATTATTCATTCTTATCTTCATTTAAATTATTCCAATTAGTACTGATCCTGAGATTAAAAGTTAAAAAGAAGGAAAGAAAAGGAGGTATTTCCAGTTCTGACACTGACTAATTATCATGATATTTCTCTAAGTCACAGACCCACAGAATTTGAGAAGTGATAGGGCTCAGGTATGATTCAAGTCCTATAATTTACAAAGAAAGAAACTAATGTTCAGAAGAGTGATGTGAAAAGTCCAAGGGCACACTTTCCTTTTACCTCATCTATTATATAGGAGCAGTGTTTGTTGTTTAATAATGTATCTGGTAGCTGTAATGGTGAGTACTCTGGTTCATCAGATTTCAAAGTTGTTGCTCCTAATCACACATGGTGGATGACTTCATCCAAAATATGGCCACTTAACAGATCTGTACTACATTCATCATCTCCTCATTTCAATTTTAGTATAAGTACTGCTGGAACAAGAATTCTTGGTCATTAACTTTAATTTTATTAAAATATCATAATAAAAAGCATACTATAATACATATAAGACACCTGCTGTTTATAAGAGAGATGGTGAGACTTTGTCTCACATATGTTGGTTATGTCATTAGGAGGGGCCCATTCCTGGAGAAGGACATCAGGCTCTGTAAAATAAAGGAAGACCGTCAGCAAGGTGGCTTGACACAATGGCTGCAGTGATGAGCTCAAGCCTAACAACGGCTGTGAGATGGCACAGGACCACCAAACAGTATTTCATTCTATTGTTCATAGGGTCACTATGAGTCAGAATTGACTCAATGGCATCTGAAAACAACAACATAGTATACAAATAATAAATCACACTCATTTATAATTGCGCACTTTGATAAGTTTTGGCAAGAACCCATGTAACTACCATTCCAATCAAGATATAGAACATTTCCTTCACTCCAAAAATTTCCTTCTTACCGTTTTGCAATAAATCATCACCCCATCCTTACCACAGGAAACCACTGAACTGATTTCTATTACTGTAGATGAGTTTTTTCTGTTCTAGAACTTCACAAACATGGAAGGAAAATTGTATTTATTAATTGTATTTAACAGATATTTTTATGGAACATTCTATGTGCCAGATACTAAATATAACACAAATATGACATTTAATTCTCATAATCTCCATGAGGTAGGTATTATTATGCTCATTTTGCACATAGTAACATAGAAGCCCAGACAGGTTAAGTTAGTAATCACAGGCAACACAGCTGGCAAGCTGAAGCTAAGATATTAACCCAGCAATTCTAGCTCCAGGGAATGTTTCCTAATAAGAACCCTGCCTATTTGCTAATAATAATGATAATAACTAAACCTTATTCTATGTCAGCCACGTATGCAAGCACTATAATAATTTATAATATTATGAATATTATCTCATTTAATTCTCAGAACAGTTCTATGATGTAGGTAATATTTTTCTTTCTACATCACAGACATCACAGGTGAGGGGAAACGGAAGCAAAGCAAGGCACATGATGGTTATAAAGCAAAAAGTTCACACATATTATGTCTGAACCTCCAGAGTCTAGAAGTTCTTGGTGTGTGTTAGGTGTTTAATACTACATGTAACATTGTATATGTATGTGTGTATATAAGGAGCTCTGGTAGTGCAGTGGTTAAAGCATTCGGCTGTTAACTAAAACGTTTCAATTTTAGCATAAGTACTGAGCCCCTACTATGTGCAAGGGGTATAAGCAAAACCTTGAACTCTTCCGGCCTGGTTGATTCTCAAGTTACTAAGTTCTGTTGGTACCACTTATAAGTTCCAAGTTTTCATAATGAGGTGATGAACTCAAATTTCAATTTCTTCCCATACACATTAGTGTGTTGTCAGGGCATTCGGGCACAACACACATCTTACCTCCTGTAATCTTTACAACAGTCCTATAAGATAGCTATTAATTGCTATTTAGGAGGAAATCTGCAACTCAGAAAAAACCTGCCCACAGTCACACAGCTAGTAAGAGTGCGGAATGTGAGCCACAGTTTAATACACTAAGCTACCTAACAAAACTATGCATCAGTTCATAAAAGATTAAATGAACCAACTCCACTCTGTAGCTATTGACTTTTCCCGGATATCCCCACACAGGCCAGAGACACATGCTGTTGGAAGCTGACCATGCAAACAGTCTTCGACCCAAAAATATGGTTAGAAACTTTCCATCATTTTCGGCCTCCAGATTAAAAACTTTAAAAGTTTTAAAAAGATAAAACGGAATAATCAATACAACACCTAAGAAAGTTTAAACTATATTTTGACTACTGAGCCCCTGTTCGAGCCTACAAGCTGTTCCATGGGAGAAAGATGAGGCAGTCTGCTTCCATAAAGATTTATAGCATTGGATGAGGCAGTTCTATTCTGTTCCATAGGGTTGCTATGAGCCGGAAACTACTAGATGGCAGTGGGTTTTTTAATTTATGTGTATGTGTGTGTGTATATATATTTAGAGAGGAACAGATATAGATAGATATATATTGTGTGTATATATAATACTATTTTCTTATTTATATTATATATAATATAGTATAGGTAAACATAATTGTTTATATAGCTTGATTATTTTAGCATTCTTGGTTTACAAATGATAAAATTTATAAATTTCCTAGGTTTAGAAAGACAAAGTAAAAAACATACATATTTATAAACCTAGTAAATTGTTTGTTTGGGTTTGAAGGCAAGTCTGTTTGTTTCCAAATACTACACACTTGTCACTCTATTCTTCAGCCTTGAATTTTCAGAATGCCTGTCAGTATTCTGGTAGGTACATTTACCACATGCCTTAGTCATTGCAACAGCCCTATGTGGAATATGCTCTTAACAGTGTTATGTGTTAGATAAACAAAATGCAGAGGGATTAAGCCAATTCCCGAGGTCATTTAGCTAGTGAAGTTCATACTCTGTACTCAAATTTAGGTTAGGGTTTGAGTCTGAAGACAATAGATTTAAAAATTCACATTGTGTAGGTGACAAGTTAGAAATGTACAAGATTACTGAAATCAGGTATTAAAAGGGATAAGACAAAGCTAATCAAAGTGATTTGTAGCTAGTGATTACCTCTTTCTATCTGCCAGTAATTTTAGATACTGCATACTATTGAATCTAAATTTCTTTCAATTTTAAGTTAAATCCCCATTTTTGCTTTGTGAAAATGTGAAAGTAATGATTGGCTAATTTGATATGGAAGCAATGAGTTTATAGGATGCTGTCTCTAATTCCCATCATGCTGCTGCAGGTTTATCTTCTCTGTTTTTCAGGACAGGAAACTAAGCTCAAAGAGAAAAAGTGACACACCCATAGATCCAGAGCTTGGATTTGAGTGGCTCTGGAGCCCGTCCCCTCCTGACAGTATGTCTCATTTGTTATTGTTTTCTACACTGCTAGATTGTTTTGCATGTTTGTGCACTGCTCCTACAATTTTGGCAGATAGCTTTTTAGAGAACTTTCACTCTAAAACAAGTTTACTACATTGTTAATCCAAAATGCTGTCCTTAAAAAAATCACTGGAAAACTCTCTTGAATTTTTTGAACTATTTTTAATTCATATTGCACCACGAACCTATAATTTATCTCTGCATGGTGTTATAAGACCTCACATAATTTACATTTGTGGTTAGCTCAGACACACTTTTCTTTAGTTACCATTCTTTTCCAGGGGGCTGGCCTGTCTTGTATGATAAACTGACTGCTATTTATTTAGACAAAACTCAATATGTCAATAAGAGAAGTATTTCATTTTATTTTATTCTTTGGTATGTATTCCCCTTCAATGTATTTTATTTTTGCAGTGGAGCCCTGTAAAAAATTAGTAAAAACCTTTGGTCATATAATTGTATAAAATGCATGAGATCACACGGTACAATACTTTTTGAATTTTTAAATTTTAAAGAGAGGTAAGTCTATAGCTCCCAAAGCTAATTAACCCATTAGAGGAATTTATGATTCTCATTTTGATCTTTTTCTGTGAATTCAGGTCTGTGAATTCATGGTCACTTTATTGTAGTTCTTGTTACGTGCTATCAAGTCCTCTCTGATTCATAATGACCTTTATACAACAGATGGAAACACGATCTGTTCCTGTGCCAGCCTCATGATCCTTACTATACCTGAGCCCATTGCTGCAGCCACTGTGTCAATCCATCTTATTGAGGGCCTTCCCTTCTTTCGTTGACCCTCCACTTTACCAACCATGATATCTTTCTCCAGAGAACTGTCCCTTCTGATAACATGACCAAAGTAGATGAGATGAAGTCTGGCCATTCTTGCTTCCAAGGAGCATTCCAGCTGCACTTCGTCCAGGACAGATTTGTTAATTATTTTAGCACTCCACAGTACTTTCAGTATTCTTCACCAATACTACATCAAAAGCATAAATTCTTCTTTGGCATTCCTTATTCATTGTTCAGCTCTCACGTGCATGTGAAGCGATGAAAAATACCATGGCTTGCGTTAGGCTCATCTTAGACTTCAAGAGGATATCTTTGCTCTTTAGCACTTGAAAGAGGACTTTTGCAATAGATTTGCCCAATGCAATACGTTTTTTGTTGCCCTGACTGCTGCTTCCTTTGGTACTGATTGTGGAACCAAGGAATATAAAGTCTTTTACAACTTCAATCTTTTCTCCACTCATTGCGGTGCTGCTTATTGGTCCAGTTGTGAGGATTTTTGTTTTCTTTATACTGAGGTGCAAGTCATACTTCAGACTATTGTCTTTAATCTCCTTCAGTAGGTGCTCCAAGTCATCCTCACTTTCAACAACCAAAGTTCTGTTGTCTGTGTATCACAGGTTGTTAATGAATCTTTGCTTGAACAGTGAAGAGGCCACATGTTCCGACCTCCTCTATCCCTACAAGAGGAAGACAGGATTACCAGCAGTAACCCAAGGCCTATTACTGCAAGGCCAGACATGCTGCCTCCCTCCATCCCTTTCTCCAACCATTCCTCCCAAAGCACCACCACCTCTCTCCTGGGTTCGATAATTCGCTGCAGTGGCCACACAGAACTCACAGATTATGGGGTCTATTAGGGAAGCACCATAGACTACAATTCAAGTTCAGGAAAAATGCTCAGTCTCTCTCCCAGCCCACCGTCCCTCAGCCAACAGTCTCTCACAGTCTCTTTCCCAGCAGTGCTAGTCCCTCGGTGTCTCACTCAGCAATACGTATCTACTGCGTCTCTTTCCCAGCAGCATGTGTCTCAGGAGCTCATGTCCCTTTCAGCAGCACATCTTCCTCAACCAGCAGTCAGAGAGTGTTCTGCCTCTAGGAGGGCTCCTTTTGAGCCCAGCAGGGTGGTCAAACTAGCCAATCATAGCATCAGAACTCTAAGCACGTGAGAGAGAGTGGGCACCTCCCAGAACATTGTTTTGTGCTATTTCCAACAGAAATACTCCAGGTGGACAACTTCAGCAATCAGGAGCTCCTCAGTTGCTCATAGAAAATCCCACCTTGGAGTTTACAAAGACTTATGGGTAGAAAAGCCACACTAAGTAATTTACTACACCACAGTCTTCCTCCAATCCTGATTCCACATTCTTCTTCATATAGTCCAGCTTCTCAGATTATTTGCTCAGCATACAGTTTGAATAAATTTGGTGAAAGGATACAACCCTGACACACTCTCTTCCTGATTTTAAACCCTGCAGTGTCTCCTTGTTCTGTTTGAACAACACCCTCCTGGTCTAGGTACAGGTTCCTCATGAGTACAATCAAGTGTTCTGGAATTCTCAATCTTTTCAATGTTATCCACAATTTGTTATGACCTATACAATCGAATGTCATTGCATAGTCAATAAAACAGAAGTAACCATCTTTCTGGTATTTTTTGCTTTGAGCCAAGTTCCATGTAATATCAGTGATGATATCCCTTGCTCCACATTTCCTTCTGGATCCAGCTTGCACCTCTGGAAGTTCTCTGTCAATATACTGCTGCAAACGTTTTTGAATTATCTTCAGTAAGATTTTATTTGCATGTGCTATCAGTGATGTTGTTCGATAATTTCCACATTCTGTGGGATCACCTTTCTTTGGAATGGGTACAAATATGGATCTCTTCTTAGTCAATTGGCCAGGTAGCTGTCTTCCAAATCTCTTGGCATACCCAAGTGAATGCCTTCAGAGCAGCATCTGTTTGTTGAAACATCTCAATGGGTATTCTGTCAATTCCTGGAGCCTTGTTTTGCACCAATTTATTTAGTGCAGCTTCAACTTCTTCCTTCAATACCATTGGTTCTTGATCATATGCCACCTCCTGAAATGGATAATCATCTACCAAATCTTTCTGGTATAGTGACTCTGTGCATTCCATCCATCTTCTTTTCATGTTTCCTTCATCATTCAACATATTGTCCATGGGGTCTTTCAATATTGCAAATTTTTTCCTCAGTTCTTTCAGCTTGAGAAATGCTGAGTGTATTCTTCCCTTTTGGTTTTCTAACTCCAGGTCTTTGCACATTTCATTGTAGTAATTAACTTTGTCTTCTCGAACTGCTCTTTTAAATCTTCTGTTTAGCTCTTTAACCTGTCGATTCCTCCATCCACTTTAGCTAATCGCTACTTCAGGGCAAGTTTCAGAGTCTCTTCTGACATCCATTTTGGTCTTTTCTTGCTTTTTTGTCTTTTTAATGACCTTTTTCCTTCTTCATGGATGATGTTCTTGATGTCATCTCACAATTCCTCTGGTTTTCGGTCATTGGTGTTCAATGCATCAAATCTATTCTTTAAATAGTCTCTAAATTCAAGAGGGATATAATCAAGGTCATATTTCGACTCTCATGGACTTTTTAAAATTGTCTTTATCTTCAACTTGCACTTGTATATGAGCAGTTGATAGTCTGTTCCACAATCAGCTTCTGGCCTTGTTTTGGCTGAAGATGTTGAGCTTCCCCATTGCCTCTTGCCACAGATGTAGTCAATCTGATTCCCATGTACTCCGTCTGGTGATGTCCATGTGTATAGCCACTGTTTGTATTGTTGATAAAAGGTATTTACAATGAATAAGTCATTGATCCTGCAAAATTCTATCATGCAATCTCCAGCATTATTTCTATCACCAAGGACTTATTTTCCAACTACTAGTGATTCTTCTTTGTTTCCAACTTTTGCATTTCAATCACCAGTGAAAATTAATACATCTTGATTTCATGTTCGGTCAATTTCAGACTGCAGAAATTGGTAAAAATCCTCAATTTCTTCATCTTTGGCTTGGTGGTTGGTGTATAAATTTGAATGATAGTAGTATTAATTGGTCTTCCTTGTAGGTATACGGATATTATCACTGACAGCATTGTACTTCAGGATAGATCTTGATACATTCTTTGTCATGATGAATGCCACGTCATTCTTCTTCAATTTGTTATTCCCACCATAGTAGATCACATGATTGTCTGATTCAAAAGCAGTCAATTTTAGCTTACTAATGCCTAGGATTTCGATCATAATGGATATATCAAAATATCGATTTCATTTTTTACAACTTCCAATTTTCCTAGATTCATATTCATACATTCCATGTTCTAATTATTAATGATGTTTGCAGCTGTTTCTTCTCATTTTGAGATATGCCACATCACCAAATAGGGGTCCTGAAAGCTTTGATCTATCCACATAATTGAAGTTGACAACAACAGTAACAATTACTCAACTGAGTCTTCCTTGAACAGACAACTTCTTTCTGAACTCACAATAATGACTTTTATTCTTTTTTGGAAAATCCTCTATAACTTAAATGACTAGATTATTTAATGGGATTTTTCTTCCAGATCAAATTAAATTTCTTGTGAAGAGAGGTAAATGCACTCCAATAACTGGCCATTTACCTGGGACATTTGATCTGTTTAGCATCCATCAGAAAAATGCATTCATGTCTTTAAAATTTACACAAAAAAGGGTAATAGGTCTTTATTTTTCTTTTGCCCAAAATGTTAATAGCCCCTTCCAATTATCCATAGAGTTTAAAATTTGAAATTTGTGGTAATGTTTATTTCCATCTTTGCTTTCTACACTTATGTGTATATATATATATATATACATATATATATATATATTCTTTTTTTTTTTTTCCAATTTTTTTTTTCTCTCTCTACAAATGATCTTGAATCCTTTTAACCAAAATATCACTTATGGATGGAAGTGAAAGATGAAATGCTCAACAAATATAGAAAATTTAGACTGGATATTTCTCATGTCAAACTCCCTTAATATTTAATATATGTAGCCTTTGCAAACTGTCAAAGCATTTGCAAACCCCTTGCTTCATCGAACTACCTCAATGGTGACAAAGGCACTGCAGGATCAGCAATAGTAGTTACTGGGACAGGCTTCATGGACTGGTGACTTGTCTAGTGGGACAAGGCTCTGTGTTTCCAAGGGC
The DNA here is from genome assembly GCF_000298275.1 of Orycteropus afer afer. Classification (NCBI taxonomy): domain Eukaryota; kingdom Metazoa; phylum Chordata; class Mammalia; order Tubulidentata; family Orycteropodidae; genus Orycteropus; species Orycteropus afer. Next base: position 2,377,017 of record NW_006921776.1, read on the forward strand.
CTCACACTTTAATCCTGGGCTATCATCTTCTTTAAATTCTTAATAATTTTTTTAACAGGAAGTCCTGTATTTTCTATTGCCATGTAAATTATGTAGATGGTCCTGTTAGTTATTTACACAGAATAGATAGGATGATTTCATTCTCTGCACCACAACAGAGAGTGAGCTAGCAAAAGAATAAACAAACAAACAAATAAATAAATAATAAAGGGTGTCAGAGAAGTTAGTTAAAGTGAAAAAACAAAACCAAACTCACTGCCATAGAGTTGATTCCAACTCATACCGACCCCCACTGGGTTTCCAAGGCTGTAAATCTTTACAGAAGCATTCTGGCCCACCTTTCTTCAGCAAAGCATCTGGTGAGTTCAAACCACTAACCTTTTGGTTTGCAACCAAATGCTTTAATCACTACACTACCAGAACTCCTTTTAATTAAAGAGAAATGTTATGTTTTTGTTTCACTCCTTAGTTTGAAATGTATATTTGCAAAATTTTAGACACAATTCATACTCAATTACCATCTACATCTAAATATAAGCCAGGTGCTTTCTGCCCCTTACCATACTGAAAAATTCACATCCCCCCAAAACAAACAAACAAACAAAAAAAACCCATAAAACTATTTTTTGATTCTTGCAAAGTTCTCAATTATTTTCTTTTGAACAATAGCCTGAGATAACCTCAATCAATGCTAGTTTGTGATATTTATTTTTATCACATGATAGATGATGATCTTTTTTTTTAAAAAAGGCAAACACATTTAATTACTCTTGGATATATTACCTCACAATTGCAAACATTGTATTTTGTTGTAAAAAAGCCTTCTAAAGATCACTTGCAAAAGATAGATAGTAAATTTTACTTTGTGAAGACCTTAATGAAGACCTTAAAAATATACCTTCAGCATAATTGGGGGAAAGAAAAAAGCTAGTAAGTTATGTGAATGGGTCTTTGTGAATGAAGATAAAATTTCTCATGACAGCATCATATACGGATTCGAAATGAATTCAAACAAGTTTGACTGAAGTTGTGCTCTGAAAGATTGAATAAGATAGCTCAAGGGCCTCTGATGATGGAAAAGCCACTCATACTGGACGTCATTTGAAGTGTGTGATAAAATTATTTCATAAAATTTAAGTGTGGCAACATTTTCTAACTTCATATTGTTTTGTAGAATATTTTAATTTAAATATGTACCTCAAAGTTGATACTTTCAAATTGTCCTTCCTCACATACAAAAAAAATTATCTTTCAATTGGGAAAATGAGGTGTTGCCTTGTATTCAGGTTTGCCTTAACTTTAAATAGATGTGGTGCTAATCACAAACCTTTCAAAATCACATATAAAGATAAGGTGAATTTTCTGCTATTTTGTTTTAATTTGCTCTTTGTACAATGTGAATAGTTGATTAGCATAGCTAATTGAAAGTTGAATATATTCAGTCATTTTCAGTTGAAAGGTTCTTTATAGCTACCAAGTGCCAAATTGAATTATTTTCTTCTCTCTAGTCCAAATCCAGGGCTGTGAATCTCTCTGGGACAGCTCTGTTGAGATTTATTACTTGCACACGTCTGTATTCCACCAAAAGTCTTTCATTCCTGCCTAAATGAAGAGGGAGACTGATTGCCTGCATACCTTCTCCTTACCCCAACCCCGTGGCTAGAGGCAGTTGTGTTTGTAAGGATGAGGTTATAACAAGAAGCAAAAACCCAGAAAATGTTCATCTATCTTTAATGAAGACAAACAAACACAAACCAAGCGTACTTTACATACTTTGTGTAGATATTTCTTTCGTGCTGTTACTATAATTAAAAGAGCATCTAGTTTTACCTGAATGTTTCTGTTCTTAAGTCTCACATCTTGCTTTTCCTTCATTCCTGCTTCCATGATCTTATCACAAAATGTTTTCACTTCTTGTCTAGATTTCCTTTCTCCAACAAGTTCACTCTCCTTTTTTTTTTTTTTTGACCCCAACTCAAGCTGCCTTTAAGCATACTTCATGATTGCTATTATAAGCGTCCCATTAATCATGTCTCAACTTTTGCTCACACAATGGGTATGGCTCCTGACTTTCTTAGCTGCTGCTTCTTATTACAATCTGTTGGGTCTCTCGGTGGGGCAAATAGTTAAGCACTCTACTTCTAAACAAAAAGTTTGGTGGTTTGAACCCACACAGTGCTGCCTTGGAAGAAAGATCAGGGTATCTACTTCCAAAAGTTCATAGACTTGAAAATCCTATGAAACAGTTCTATTCTAGACATATAGAGTCAAAATAACTTAAAATCAACTCAGGCCACTGATTTCAACAACATTGCAACCTGAACTCAACCAAGAAATACCTGAATTGGTTATTTTATATAATTGTTAATCACATGACTTTATTGTAATTCATGTGTCCTTGTAGGATAGTTCATGCCTTGTCTAGAACAAGATAGAACAAAAAGGTAAAAATATATTTTTATTAACCTTGAAATATATTGCTCAGCTTGCTGTTTTTTTGTTCATGCTGTTCTCTCTGGAGTAATGACTCATCTTGATCTTTATTATTGAAATTCTCTCCATGTTTCATGGAGATTCATCCCAAATGTCATGTCCTTCATCAATTTCCTCAGCCAGGCTAGACTCTGTTCCTCCCTTCATCCCTTGAAATCTGTACACCCTTCATGTGATGACTCACATAGGCTGGTATTATAAATATTTGTGTATTGTTCCTACTAAATTACATACTGATTTATAAAAACTTTGTAGTCTTTAGTCTTAAAGAGAATCTAGTAAAGTGTCTTGCACAAAGCAGTCACTCAAAAACATATTGAGAGACTAAATGAATGAAGAAATGATAGAGTTAAATGTGCCAAATTTTTGGTTTAAATTTTGGGATCCTACTGATGATTTCTTTTTTACTGCTAAGTCTACTGTTTCATTTATTTATTGATTGATTTTTCAGTAATTTAATGAAGCAGAACACTCTAATACCATGGTGAAGTTTCAATTCAGTGAGGCATTCATTCTGTTACTTCCTAGTTCTTAGGTGGTTGGCAAGTTCCTTAAACCTTGGAATATTATTTTCATAATTATAAACAATAAATAATGGCTAATATTGAAATGTTGTCATTGCCAGATGTCATTGTCAGGTGGACCCCCAACTCATGAAGATCCATCCATACACAATAGAGAGAATGTTGCCCATTCCTGTGCCATCCACATGATCTGTTGTGATTTACAGAGTTTCACTGGCCAATTATTGTAAGTAGATCAGCAGGCATTTCCTTCTAGACTTTCTTAGTTTAGAAGCTCTGCTGTAACTTGTTCAGCATATAGCAACACACAAGCCTCCATTGACACACAGGTTGTGACTATGCATGAGGTACACTGGGAATTGAACCTGAATCTCTTGCATGGAAAGCAAGAATTCTATCACTGAACCAATACTGCTTCCTAGCATTTAAATTGTCTTTACCATATGCCAAGAATTGTTTCAATATTTAATATATGCTACTTTATTTAGTATTCACCAAAGCCTATGAGGTATATAATTATTATTAGCCTTTTACAAAAGAGAAGCTCTTAGATGCTAGGGAAGTTGCCCATAATCACCAGCTACAAGTGATAAGATATGAGATTCTAGGGACTTCTGGTAAGATGGAGGAATAGGCAGATAAGTGACACAGATCCTCTTCAACAAAGAAAAGAAAAACCAATTTACAGAGATACAAAAGATAATCCTAGAGCCCTGAGCTTTGAAAGGAAATATAAAGAAGTGGAATAGGCACCAACTAGTGGAAAAACCTGAATGAAAACAGTGAGTACAGAGATGATCAGAGCTGTAGACTGTCAGCTACTCTGATGGACAAACAGCCTGAATATTTTCCAGTGGGACCTGAGAACTGACCTAAAGATCAGGCCTGGTCACCAAGGGCTGCAGGGAAAACTGTGCTGGTGGCCTATGACTAGGAAGGGAAACAGCAAGGAGGGAGACAACCTGAGCTGTGGATGTTTCGCTGACCAGAGGGCACAGCCATTTTGACTATTTACATGCAGAAGCCATTTTGGATATTTTGAATAACCGAGGGCACAGCCATTTTGAATCTTTACAAGCGGTGGCCATTTTGGATATTTAAAGTGACCAAGGATGAAGCCATTTTGAATATTTACAAGTGGCGACCATTTTGGATACTTAGAGTGACTGAGGGCACAGCCATGTTGAATCTTTACAAGCAGCAGCCATTTTGGATATTTAAAGTGACTGAGGGTGCAGCCATTTTGAATGTTTATAAGTGGCAACCATTTTGGATTTTAATGTAACAGCATTTTCATTGGGATTCCAGGGACTTAAGAATAGGCTCTGTTTTCCAAGGTTGGCAAGTACATACGAGTCGCTGACAATAGGAAAGGAGACAGGTGGTGAGTGTGTAAGTTCTGTCAACTAGTGAATAGAGGAGCACAGCACAGTGCCTGCTTGTATAGATAACATACAAACAAAACAAAGAAAAAGAAAATCATGAGAAAGAACCTCCAACATAAATCACCAATTAAATATAAACATAAAAACATCACAATGCCTCAGAGATAACAGAGCATCACAGTCCACACAAAGAAACAAGATAAAGCAGGAGAAACAAGGGACCAGGATACAGACCCAAAACACATCCCTGAGGAAGATGCAGTATTGGAACTCCCTAATAAGGAATTCAAAAGAGTTATATTTAAGTATCTTCAATGAACTGAGAGACAGATCAAGGAAAACACAGAGAAAACCCTAGAACAATTTCAAAAGATAATACAAGAACAAAATTACAAAATAAATGAAAAATTAGAAATGATACAAAATTTACACACAGAAATTCAGAAGATTAATAAAATTGTTAGAAATAGATAAGACATTGAATGGGCAAAGAAGCAGAATTGAGTCAATAGAAGACAGAATTAGTGAGATTGAAGGCAAATATCTGAACACTTCTTTGGAAAGGGATAAATCAGAAAAAAGATCAAAACAAAGTGAAGAAAGCCTAAGATTCATGTGAGATACCATAAAAAGGAATAACATATGTGTAATCAGAATTCCAGAACAGGAAGAGACAAACAAAACCACAGAGAAAACTGTTGAAGATTTATTGGAAGAGAATTTTCCTGATTTGATGAAAGATGAGAATATATCCATTCAGGAAGTCCAATGAACCCCAAACAAGATAGACCCCAAAAGAAAATCACCCAGACATATCATCATCAAACTCACTAACACCAAAGGCAAAGGAAGAATCATGAGAGAAGCACAGGAAAAACAAAAAGTTAGCTACAAGGGACAACCAGTAAGACTAATCTCAGTTTTCTCAGCAGAAACCATGCAAGCAAGAAGACAATGGGATAGTATATACAAAACACTGAAAGAGATAAATTTTCCAACAAAAATTATGTACCCGGGAAAACTGTCCCTCAAATATGATGGTGAAATTAGGACATTTCCAGAGAAGCAGAAATTAAGGGAATTTGTTAAAACCAGGCCAATCTTACAAGAGATGCTAAAGGGTTCCCTTTGGACAGAGAAGGAACAACAGCCAACAACAACTGACCATTAACACACATGATGATATAACCCAGAAACCAACCCAGCTATGGAAGTATCCAAAGTAAAGAAGCCTATAAGATTGTAAGCAGGGAACCAGAGACATCAATTGACAAATGACAACTACAAACCAAAAGGAGGCAGGAAAAAAAAAAAAAAAAAAATGTGTCATTACAGAACTTTGAGATGGTAGGGAAGTCAAGACAACTATAAGAGAGAACGGACTGTTCTAAACTTGGGAAGAAAACTATAAATCACAAGGTAACCTCAAAGAAAAATGACAAATGTTCACATCAAAATAAAAAAGAGGACCAGCACAAATATTTAGCATATACTAAAACAATAGCAACGAAGGAAGTGATAACATGATTCATAAACAAAAAGAGCTCAGCATAGAAAATTATATGGAACAAAGAAATCGACACCACAAAAAAGCATATAACAGAAATGACAGCAACAAATTCATATTTGCCAATAATTACATATCTGGCAAGGGACTTGTCTCTATGATTTATAGAAAACTCGAACACCTCAACACCAAAGGAATTAACAATCAAATTGAAAAATGGACATGAATAGACACTTCACCAAGGAGGATATTCAGGTGGCCAGCAAATACATGAAGAGATGGTCACAATCATTGACCATCAGAGAAATTCTAATCAAAACAACAATGAGATACCATCTCACCCCAGCACTGACAGCAAAGTTCAACGAGACAGAAAACAATAAAAGCTGACAGGGATGTGCAGAGATTTGGACTCTCATACACTGCTGGTGGGACTGTGAAGGGATACGACCACTGTGAAAAGCAATATTGTCATTCCTTTGAAAGCTGGAATTGGAGACACCATTTGACTCAGCAATGCCATTACTAGGTATATATCCTAGAGAGGTGAGAGCCAGGATAGGAACAGATACATGCACACTCATGTTCATCACAGCACTATTTGTAATAGCAAAAAGATAGAAACAACCTACGTGCCCATCAGCAGAAGAGTGGATGACCAAACAATGGTATATACACACAATAGAATGCTATGCAGCACTAAAGAATAATGTAGAGTCTGCAAAACACTGCATAATATGGATAAACTTAGAGGACATAAGTCAATCACAGAAGGACAAATATAGTATTAGTTCATTGTAGTGGAGGGTCAAGAAAAGGTTTATATATGGAGGGAAACTTTCTTTGTTGGTTGCCAGAGGTGAGAGGGGAGGGGAGGGAACACTGAAAAAAAAAAACAAAAAACTTTGACCCATGTCACTTTAGTTTTGTGTATTTCACAGAACATAAATTATATTTCAATAAAATGCATTAATAAAAGATATGAGAGTCTAATGCCTTTGTGTGTGTTCTATGCATTCAGATGATATTGGTTGAGATATACATTGAACCCCCTACTGCCATTGAACCGTTTACTTCAGTCTCAAAAATCTGAATTTTTGGTGGGCATGATGCATTCTGTGAAACTCTTTAAAAACTCTAGTAAAATCTTTTATTCTGGGTAGTTGTGGTTAAGAATCAAAGGTTAGTGTAGGGTTAACTCCATAGGCATATGGCCTGTGCAGCTGAGCCAGCCTTATACATAGAAAAAGTGGTGTTTGGTTTAATGCGCTGATGGAACATCCTGAAATTCTTAATAATTTTTAAGTAAGGGTACCACATTTTCATTTTTCCCTGGGCCTCACAAATTTTATATAGCTGATTTCAAGTTAATGCTTTGAGGGAAATTTAAATATTTTCTAAGTTAGTATATTAAAATCTTATCCCTTCCATCCTTGCTTCCCTTTTCTTCTAACATTATTTAAAAAGGTATGAGATCAAGATCTTAAAATAACTAAAGATCTCTTTTATAAGAAAGCAGTAAAATTTTCTAAATAAGAGGTTAATATTAACATGTCCATATGGGAAACAGATGAAATATTTATCTCACTTTTTCTCATCCTGGTGTAGTTAAGTTAGAATTGTCCTCTGTTTCACATGAACCAAGACATATGAATAAGTATATTTACTTCCTATAACTCTCACTTTCTAATTTCTTTGGCTAATTTTTACCCATTTTTTTTTTTTTTAATCACTTTGCTGTCTCTTCCTTCCCCTGGGACAGCTCTGGGTCCCCTGGCTCCTTGCAATCTCTGAGCTTTCAGAATCATGTCCCTTTAGCTTTTCATTTGGCAATGAACTCTGTTGAATTTCTACCATATTGGAGAAAGAAGACCACCAAGATACTGAGACACTTGAATATGCAGTTTGGTTTTCTAAAGTGATACATTTTATAAGATGCATTTGAAGGAAAGCCCAAGGATTGATAATATTCTGCAATCTGGGTCTGGACCAAATATAAGGAACATAAATTGAGTCACTTTTCACAGAATGAATCTTCCTATTGATGACATTATTTAAGACCCCTACTATGTGCTGGAGAGGTGAACATGAAGTTTCTGTACTGTGCAAGCTAGCTCCCTGTTTAAAGGAAAAGATAGGCATACACTCAGTGGTTACACACACTGGTAGGCATATACATGATTTTAATGAGGGTAAATAAACATGAATCTAGAGAAATACAGTGGGAGACCTATAGCAGGACAAATATATTTGGATTTCCCCTGGGCAGTCCTTGCAGTATATTCAACAGGCAGAGCCATAAAATTGCAACATCTCTTAGTAGAAGTAAGTGATGTGGGTCTAGGTTTCATGAAGTTGGTAATGTGGGTTAATATAGTATCATTCAAATGGTGGGATGAACCAATGAGGGGTTTTGAATCAGGAAAGAGACTTAAGAGAAATAAGTGGATACTACATATCATATGTTGAATTCATACTTTTAGAATAAAATGCCTGAAAGTCAATTCAATAACATAATTTAATAATCAATAAATACCCTACTATATACCCACCTTTCCCTCAGTGCTACTTACCAATGCCTGCTACCCCTTACTTTTTCCCTTATCTACTTCCAGGCACTCTGAAGGCAGAGACATCCATACCAATACCATTAGAGTCTAACCACAAGCTAATGAAAAAGAGAGACAGGCAGTTAGTGAGTTTTTTAGGTATATCACCCACTGACTTACTGTTGCTCTGGAAATGCTGTTTGCTAACATGATTCCGTGCCTAGATTTATATCATTACTTGCATCATATGCAAAGAAGAAAAAAAAAAAGAAAAATCATTAAAGGTCAGAAAGGTCTTCCATATGAGATGTTTGACACATTGCCAAATCCATAATTACAGGTTTTGTTTATGCCATTCCTTTGGACACAAGTTAACACAGCTGTGTAAAAACTCATTTACTACAGGGTGACAATTCTGCTTAGACTAATTGACTGCTGTTGTGGGAGCTCTGGTAGCATAGTGCCTAAGGCATTTGACTGCTAACCAGAAGGCTGGTGGTTCAAACCCACCAGCCACTCCTTGGAAGGAAGGTTGGGCAATCTACTTCTGTAGTGATACCGCCTCGGCAACCCAAGGAGGGGTCGCTATGAGTCAGGGCTGACTCGACGGCAAACAACAACAACAACATCACTGTTAGATTTTCACTATAATGTATAAAATCCATTACGGATTAAAGCATACTTTACAACTATAATACGTTGATTTGCTTCTAACATGCAGCTCATATGGTCACAAAATGGCAGAAAATCTACAATCATTTTGGCACATGACTGTATTTGGGCATCGGGAACATAATTAGTGACATTCAAATTTGGAAGCATTTTCTTTGTAGTAGAATTGCCTAAGTTCTTCTCCTCATGAAAGCTGACTAGCTTCAGAGAGTTCTCTACGGGTGTTCTTTTCTGACAAGGCCATCAGCAACTGTTTAGAAGCAAGAGTGAACAAGAAGGTAAATATATCTCCATATGTTTTCAGGTTGGAGGTTCTAGTCTACTCAGAAGCACCTCCAAAGAGAGGCCTGAAAATCAACTTCTGAAGAATTGGTCATCGAGAACATTATGAAGCTCAGTTCTACACTGACACACTTGGGATTTCCATGAGTTTGGAACTGACTCTGTGGAAACTGGTTTGTCATATGGTGGCAACACAAATTCCTTTCTGTGAGTTAGGTGCATGTGGTCTAAAGAAATAAAAGGTATGGGAGTTGCCTTGTAGTTAGGAAAAAGACAGAGGTTATTATTTTTGTCAGATATTTGCCAACATCAAGTAAGTCATAGAGCTATATAGTTTATTTAATTAGTGGTGCATTTTGCAATTAATCCCCTGCTGATGGTTCTAAAATCACATTCTTAGACATAGCTCTTAGAACCATGGCTGTATATTTCTCCACCCTTAGTGGAAGATTGCCATTACCTGGTCAGAAAGGTTTTTCAGGACACATTTCTTTCTGATTAGCCATATTGAAAAAATTAAAAATATTTATAGAGGGTTTATTTCAAAACTGTGTTCAAAGGGGCTCTCTTTCTCTTGTGAAACTAAGCAAAATTAGCTTTGTTTTCTTTCCTGTAAGTACCTTCTCAAAAACGTGACAGATTCTCCATTTTGCTGAATGTAATGTGGAAAATCCTTATTTTTCTTAATGAAAATGATACCATGAATGGTTTTTCAAAGCTTAAGATTCTGTCCTTAAAAACTGATAGAGTGAAAAGGGCCCCATTCGTTCTGTCCTTCAGGAAGACCTTGAACTAATTGCTGCTTGGATCTCAGCAACAGTCTTTCAGTGGAAGTTAGAGGGGTAGTAGTCCAAGGGGCCTGTCACTTATCCATTTCTTGAGTAAATCAAAGTTCTTTTAGGTATCATCACCTGGTCATCTTCTCCCAGGCACTTAATTTCACTTCATTGCTACAACTTCCACTATTATCAACTTCAGCTTCAAAAACTGCTAGATAAATTTCATTCCTGCTGTTTCTGCACAACACTTTGGATGATAATGCCTATTTTATTGCACGATGCCCTTATAACTTGTCCCATGTGGGAAATCATCCTCGGGATTCAGGACTAGAAAAGTTTCTTGGGAAATTTGCTTCCTTCTTTCTAATAATGAGAATGGAAACCAGAAACTAAAATCAAACTTGTTACTGCAGAGTCTAGTGCAACACACACGGATCTTTTATACAGAGTAGAACTGCCCCATAGGGTTTCCAAGGCTGTAATCTTCAAAGGAAGTAGACTGTGCCATCTTTTTCCTGTGGTTAAGATGGTAAATTCCAGACACCAACCATTAGGATTAGCAGCTGAGCATTTAACCATAGTGCCACCAGGACTCCTTTACTGCAGAATATACTCATTGTCAGTAAGTCGATTCCCACTTGTGGCAACCCTATAGGACAGAGTAGAACTGCTCCACAGTTTCTAAAACAGTAAATCTTTACAGAAGCATCCTGCCACATCTTTCCTCCATGGAAAAGGCTTGGATCACTAACTTTTTGGACTGTGCTACCAGAACTCCTTAATGAGGAGAGTGTGTGCTTTATTTCTTTCTGCATGCCTTGCCACACTGCTTTCACTCATCACTTGACTTATTGGAAGCCGATAATCAGAAAGTCTCATTCATAGCAATGAGATAATTTTTTTTTCCTTTAATTTTTCATTTCTATCTCTATTTTAGTGAAAGGAAAATAAGTAGGTAAAATTTATTTTTAAAATAGTATTTAACTGTTTGAGTGTGCTGAGAAAATAGTTGTATTTATAAGAACTTTGTCTTCCATTGTCGTCTGTTGAGTCAGACTCATAGAGACCCTATAGTTCAGAGTAGAACCACCCCACAAGCTTTCCAAGGTTGTAATTTTTACAGAAGCCAACTGTCATATCTTTCTTCCATAGAGCAGCTGATGGGTTATCATCCTTGCAGTTCACAGCCAAGCTCTTTAACCACTGCACCACCATGGCTCCTTGCAAAATAAGATAGAGTTAAAAGTGGCTTTGGAAGTATATTCTGAGAAGTGCATGAAGAAGGCAATGTTGCAGTACTCTCTGAAAACTTCCATTATTCTCTGTGTTGAAGGCAGGAGTGAAGATAACAAATATCTCTAAATTAATCTATAAATTTATTCAATAATATTTATGTTTCTACTATGTATCTGCACACTTTCTGCCCTTTGTGAGTTTTCTCTCTAATGGGGGTCAATAGACAATTTTACTAATTATAAAACCAAAACCAAACTCACTGCCATGGAGTCAAGTCAGACTCATAGCGACCCCTCCTTGGGTTTCCATGGCTGTATCTCTATGGAAGTAGATTGCCCAGTCTTCCCTATTTTAGAGAGAACATGGGTTATCATAGGACCAAATAAGCAAGTAATTCAGAATGGGCTTTGCAGAAGAAGCAATATCAAAACAAACTCCAAGAGGAAGAGAAAAGAAAGTACACAGAAGAAGATGGAAGGGAAGAGAGTTCCAAGGAAGAGGCATGGAATTGGGGACATAAAGTCCCCAAGGTGTGTTAACTAATACCTTTCCCCTCAGAGGCACTGAAGTTAATCTCTTTGGGAAGCATGACTATACATCTACTGTTAACAATAATTACCCTACCAATGGTGATATTACTATTCAAGAGTAAGAATATACTCATATTTAAATCGTCAGTGGTTATAAACTATTATTTAGATTACATCCCAGTAATGCTTTTTTGTGTGTATTTAATAGATCTATAACAATGGCTTGAAAATACTGGGTTAAGAGGACAGTATTTTATTTCTATTTCAAATAAAATTCTGAATGTCCAGGGCTGATGTAGTTTTCAGTTTGTCAGGAACGTAGGGGTATTTAGACTGCTGCTTTGCAATGGGTGGCCTCTTTTCTCAATGCTAAGTCATGGTAATACTGCAGGCTGGTTCTGCTCCTGAAATTACATTTACCATCAAGCCAATAACAACAATGCACGCGTATGCATGCATGCACTGCCGTCAAGCCAGATCCATCTCATAGCTACCCCTCCTTGGGTTTCCGAGGCGCTATCACTACGGAAGTAGATTGCCCAACCTTCCTTCCTAGGAGTGGCTGGTGGATTTGTACCATCAGCCTTCTGGTTAGCAATCAAATGCCTTAGGCACTATGCCACCAGAGCTCCTAACAACAACAAAGACGCATACTAAATTTTACTAAGCAAGTTATTGTAGTATACTAATCTAATTAGCCAGTTGCTTTCAAGTTATTCCAAAGCAAAGCAGCTTCATGTGGGTCAGAGGAGAACTGTGTTTGCTCCATTATATTCAGTGGCTGTTTTTTGGAAGTAAATAGCCATGACTTTCTATCAATGAGCCTCTGGGTGAACTTGATCTGCCAAACTGTGGTTAGCAATGAGAACGCTAACCCCAACCCAAGGATACTTTCATGTCATAGGATAGTTTACATTCAGCTACTAATTGAAATGTTGGTGCTTGAATCCACCCAGAGACACCATGGAAGAACGGCCAGACAATCTGCTTCCATGAAGATGATAATCAAGAAAACCCTATGGAACTCAGTTTAATTTTGTAACACGTGGGTTTCCATGAGTCAGAATTGACTCAATAGCAACAATTTTGGTTGTTTTTGAATTGCTGTTAGTTAAATGAAATACAGTTATGTGGCAATACCTAGCTATGGTTTGAAGCTGAAAAATTAAGTGTTTATTCAAGGTGGCAATGTTCCTTCATGAAAATTCTTCTGTAATTTAAAAAGGAAGAACACATTCCAAAGAACCTTTAACAATTTTAGCTGTCTGGTAGCTTAGTGCCTGAGGTAGTTTAGTGGTAGCTTAGTGACTGCTAACCAGAAGGCTGATGGTTCAAACCCACCAGCCACTCCTTGGAAGGAAGATGGGGCAATCTACTTCCATAGTGATACTGCCTTGGAAACCCAAGGAGGGGTCGCTATGAGTTGGCCCCGACTCGATGGCACATAACAACAACAAATTCAGAGAGTAAGAATGTACTCATATTTAAATCGTCAGTGGTTATCAGCTATTATTTAGATTACATCCCAGTAATGCTTTTTGTGTGTGTTTAATAGATCTATAACAATGCCTTGAAAATACTGGGTTAAGAGGACAGTATTTTATTTCTATTTCAAATAAAATTTGTATCTATGAAATAATTGTTATGGATATACATATATATTTGTGTAGAAAAATAAACCACAAGATGTCAGAATAAGATATGTCAAGGTATATGATTTCTCACATTGTGCACAAATTTCTTTATTATTAACAGCTATGTGGCAAGCTGCCCATTGACCTGATTTGAGAATCAATAAAATCAGCTTCATAAAAATTGTATAACATAACAAGCCATGCTCTCTATCAGATATTTGAAAAGGGAAAACAGATACTGACCTAAGTACAGACTAAAGATTTAATTTACTTGGAGCATCCATGATTAATGGCAAAAAGTATGTATAGTTATTAACCTCCCATATTTCTTTATATGGTATCTGTGGATATCTGCAGAGATGAATAGTTTATGCTCTATTTATATAGACTTACATCTCTCAAAGGTATTGAGCCAATCATCTAGGGAACCTAAGTAATTTTTCAATGGTTTTGCTTGTATAACTTTAATAAAAACATGCTTCAGACCTAAATCACTAGATAATTGCACTTATATTTCTCTTTAAAGTAGAATTAAAGCAATAAAATAAAATCAATGTGAGATTAAGTGAAGTAAATACCTACTAATCATATAGGGTAGTATTGTCAATCAACCTAGTCAAATAATAATAAAAAAAGGATCCATTACTGTATTTTCTAAATAAATGTGATAAAAAGGCAAATTTTTACTGTAACTTCCATTAAAGCAAAGTTTCTGAATTTCTTTTCCTACAATTTTCTGAATTTTTTACCATTCTAGGTCATTTCATGTTTTCTGAAAGAGCAGAGTTTCTACTCATTTTTGTAACAGAAGCCCTTGTTAGGAAAGGGATGGTGATATATATAAAATGTACTCTCCCTGTGCCCACCTCTACCCAACCCCAAAGAATGGAAGTATGCTGACTTATTTGACCTAATAAGACATAGATGTGAGATATTTATTTTATCCTTTTAAACATATATATATAAATATATATATATATATATTTATATTATATTATATATAATAGCAAATATCACAGAAAAATAAAATTGTATTTAAGAACTTAATGTATATAATTTTAATCATATTTTATGTTCTATAATCTTTCAGACTATTATAAAAGATATTATTTTTTTGGTGTTTGGAACTTAGTGGAGGATTATACACTAGAGTGGACACTGCAGTGTACATTATTTGGCAATAATTTGCTGTTTTCTGCTAGACAGACCTAACTTCACAGGAACTTTAATGCTTAACTTTATGTTAAGTTGGCATTTTTAATATTTTCTTGTACTATCAGTTCAAATATTTGGACCCCAAAGGTTATAGTAATGTCTTTCTTAATTGTTAAGAGGTGAATCTGTGTAGTTATTTAATCTAACATTCTATTGTGGTTGGAAGACTTGAATTATTACAATTAAAGCAATTCTTTACTTTGCTTTGATAAATACAAAGTACATGATGTAGTAAGCACAAAATAAAGTTGGCAATTATTCTGTGCATTTGGAGTGTGTAGATAGCCAAACCATAAAATTTAAGGACAATATAGTCACTTTTGGGTATAAATTATCTGCATCGGTTTCCACCCTTAGTTAAATGTACCAGAAAATTGCCAGTTTTCCACATTACTACAAGCTCTATAAATCTAGATAAAGGGGGAATTTTTAAACAGAAAGTGGTGATGATAATATTTGAAAGGTCACAGCGGATATAGTATGAATGGTTTAAAAATTATTACCCTCTGAGTCATACTCAACTTAGTACCAACTGGATATCTCAACTTGGTAGTGTACTAGTATTTGTGCTAGAAGGCAAGTGTGGTGAATTGCTCTGATGTGGCCCTTCTAGCCATTGTACTCCATTCTGTGATGTATTGTAAATTCTATTATCCATCCATGTGGTAGTTAAGGTCGGGTGTCAACTTGGCTGGGCAGCTGGTAGTAGTCTTTCCCTATAATGACTGGCAGTCGGCTCTGTGATGGGATTTCCCTTGAGCTGCTGATTGTTAAAGCCATCCACTTGGGTGATTTCTGTTGGAGCAACACAGGTGGAATGTATCTTGAGTCCTGCCTTGCTGGAGGGTATAATTCAAATCACCACCCCTAGGTTCCTTGAGGGTATACCTACAAATCTCCTGGGAAGGTTTGCCTTCCTCTTGTTCTGGTTCTGTGTTTTGGCTCATCCTCATCTCATCCCTGGATTTGGGACAGTAGCTGTCATCTGATCTGCTGATCGAGGTTCATCAAACCCTGAGAATTAGTAGGATCCTCCAAACCCACTCACGGACCTGGGACTCACCAGCCTGCCAGTCTCCACCACTACTATGTGAAATAATCCCTTGAGTGTCTGTGAGTTCTGTGAGGTGTTACAGTAAAATACAGAACCTTAAGTTGGGGAAAATTACTGGGAGGAGGAGGAGAAGCTAATGTCTGAAATGATGGAGTAGAACAGTAGTTTGGACATTTGGGACATCTTTAACCTCCGCCTCATGGGACTGGCCTTGTGCTGATCTTTCTGAGATAAATTGTTCAAACAATTGGTGTCAGAATGGTGGGATTTTCTGCCATGTCCCAGACTCACTGGAATATGTGGTTTTGGGAGAAAGGAGATAAATGGGAAAGTAACAAACCTTTGGCTTCTGCATGGGATAAAAGACACCCATGGATTGAAGCAGCTCTTTTGTTGAGATTGCTTACCCAAGGCAAAAGCTATTCATGCAATTTGGGAGAGGTGGATCTAAGTTCTGAGGAATTGGCTAGTTGCATGTATAAGGAAATACAGAATGATGAGGAAAAGGTGAGACTTACAATTCCTTGGTTGCTGTTGTCAGCAATAGCTGCAATGGAAAGGAAAAAGAATGTAGAGCCGGGTTGTAGCACTGAATCAAGCTCAGATCCAGTCCAATTCGAGCTATGACCCCTAGTTTCAGGGCCTACCCAGAAAGGAAGAATTGTGTCAGAACAACAGGCAGTACTGGTACGAACACTGGTCACAAAAAAGGTAGTCCGGGAAAGGAATGGGCAAAGCCAAGAAACTATTGAAAGCAAAGGATATAGGGTGAAATATCTGCTTCAGTTTGTAGATCGGTATTGTCAGCTTCCTGAGGAATCTTTACTAAAATGGATTGTGAGAGTGACTAATTTAGGGACAGTGTCTTTAGTTTTGAATACTTCAGAGTGGAAGAGTATGTTTGGATTGATGCAAGACCCACAGCTCACTATGGAACAGGCACAAATGTTGATCCAACATCCATTTACAGGACAAGTTAACCCAGAGACGGCAGCCAGTCTGTTGGAATGGATAAAATTTGCAGTCAGGTTTGTGTATCCTAAGAAGGGAAACTGCCCCTCTATCCCTCTAAAAACCCCTTGGAACACTCCAGAGGAAGTAGCTAATGTGTTGCTTATGCAAGCCATGCTGGAATGGCTTTATGGTGATAGGGATATTCATTCAATTAGAATGCCCTTTACACAGGTCATGGCAGATATGGTAATCAAGGGAGTCAGGTCTATTAGCACAACTTCTCCATATGGGTCTTACAAATGCAAGAAACATAAGAGTGATTAATAGGATAATGGAAAGGGACAATAGGGAAAGAACTTATCTCAGCAGGTCGGAGATTTTTTGATGTTGTTAAGGAATGGGATGAATATAGAAGACACAGACATTGATGGAGTTGAGACAAGGGTGCTGATTGGGTGGACTAATGGAAATTCCTTCTGGTCCCCCCACCTTAAGGAGGTCTGTTGTTGTTGTTGTTATGTGCCATCAAGTCGGACCCGACTCATAGCGATCCCTCCTTGGGTTGCCAAGGCAGTATCACTACGGAAGTAAATTGTCTAACCTTCCTTCTGAGGAGTGGCTGGTGGGTTTGAACCGCCAGCCTTCTGGTTAGTAGTCAAGTGCCTTAGGCACTATGCTACAAGAGCTCCTTAAGGAGGCCTAGACAAGTTCATTCTATTCACTCCATTCAGGAGGAATTTAATAATAGGGACTCCCACCTGGGACCAGTTGAAGCAGAGACTAAGCTAATTGATGAAGCCAGAGACTGACAGGGTGGCCAAGGTCTTCTAGTCCAGCCCCCAGCAGGGGACCTGAGGCCATATGCAAATGTATGGGTAACATGGCCGGGAGGTGGGGAAGAGAACTTCTTGGGACTCCTGGACACAGAAGCCCAATGTCCATCATCCCAAAACCTGTCAATGAAATGTTGAAGGGGTCTAAGGTTAGACTAGGCGGATATGGGGATGCAATAGTTGATGGGACTAAGGTTAAAGTTTGGATGAGAATTGGAAGATTTAAACAGATGTTGTATGAAGTAGTTGCATCTCCTTTACCTGAATGTATTATTAGTATGGATATTATCTCTACTTGGAGAAATCTCCCTCTACCTGTTATTGTAAAATTGAAGGTGTGTAAGTCTGCCCTTAGGCCAGTATTGATTGGCTATGCTAAATGAAAACCATTAGAATTGCCCAGACCCATTCAGGTTGTTAACTTGAAACAGTACAGGATACCTGGTGGACAGAAGGAAATTAGTGCTTTGATTAAAGATATGCTAAAGGCTGGAGTGTTGGTACCAAAAAACTCTCTGTATAACTGCCCTATATGGCTTGCGAAGATGGCAGATGGCTCATGGAGATTGACAGTAGACTACCTAGGCCTAAATAAAGTAATGCCACCAGTGGATTCAGCTGTTCCAGACATGGTATTGGTGGTACAGAAAATACAACAGGACAAAGGAGACTGGTACTCAGTGATTGATCTTGCAAATGCCTTTTTCTCCATACCAGTCTTGGAAAAGAGTCAGTCACAGCTTGCTTTCATATGAGAAGGCTCTCAGTATACTTTCAGAGTTCTGCCCCAGGGTTATTTGAATTCATCAGCTTACTGTCATGGCTTGGTTAGGAGATACTTGGACTTGGTGCAGATTTCAAGTAAGGTGATACATTACATTGATGACATTATGTTGATATCAAACACAGAAGAACAGGCTAAGTCAGATTTGAAAACAGTGGTGGTTCACATGACCAATAGAGGCTGGTTAATAAATCCAGCAAAAATCCAGGGCCCTGCCCAAACAGTGAAATTCTTGGGAATAACTTGGGCAGGAGTCACCTGTGGCATTCCATAGGTAACCAAAAATAAGTTGCTGTCACTACCTATCCCCAAGACTAAACAGGAAGCCCAACATTTAATTAGGTTTATTTGGATTCTGGAGAACACATTCCACACCTGGGTATATTGCTGGCTTCTATCCATAAAGCTGTGAGGAGGAAAAGTACATTTGAATTGGGGGCCAGAGCAACAACAGGCTATGTCTGAAATACAGAAAGCGGTCTTAATGTCCTTGCCTTTAGGTCCTTATGATCCACATTCAGACATGATTTTGGAGGTGTCTGCTGCAAGTGCTTATGCAG
The DNA here is from genome assembly GCF_000298275.1 of Orycteropus afer afer. Classification (NCBI taxonomy): domain Eukaryota; kingdom Metazoa; phylum Chordata; class Mammalia; order Tubulidentata; family Orycteropodidae; genus Orycteropus; species Orycteropus afer. The sequence goes on from NW_006921776.1 coordinate 2,396,008, forward strand.
ACTAGAGCTTATGGCAAACACCTGGGAATGCTGCTCTATGATGACCACTGGGATTTTGGACTAGATCTGCATCATGATACACACCATTTGAAAGGTAATTGCTTGCCTGCTATTGGGCATTGATTGAAACTGCCTCAGTGACAGAAGGGTGTAAAATTACTATGAGACCTGAAATACCCATAATGTCTTGGATGGTGTCAGAGAAACACTCTAATAAGGAAGATGGTGCCCCAAATAGTTCCATAACAAAATGGAAATGGTTTATTCAAGAATGAGTAACTAGAGGGATGCAAGGAGGCACTCATCGTATCCATGAGCAAGTAGCCTCCTTTCCTATAGGTCTTACCCTGAAACCAACCGAGGAGCTGTCAGAACCCATTGCCATATGGACAGTACCTTATGAATAACTTTCTATTGATCAACAGAAGTCTGCTTTGTTCACAGATGGCAGCTCCAGGGTACACGGACAACAATTGACATGGAAAGCTGCTGCATTAAGACCAGCAGAGGGAAAGACCCTTATTGAAGAAGGTAAAAAGAGGTCAGTCCAATGGGCTGAACTGCATGCTGTCTTCTTAGCTGTCATGGAAGAATTGGGCAATGGTGAGAGCCTATATGTTTGGATTTTCACTGATTGATGGGCAGTTGCCAATGGCCTGGCTATATAGTCAGGTAAATGGACAATGGAAAATTGGACTACTAAGGGGATCCTTGTGTGGTGTATGGACCTATGGAAAGCACTCTGGGAGTTCAGAGGATACATTAGCGTAAGCCATGTGGATGCACATCAGAAGAATCCCCTTCCTGGATCAGAAGGTGATTGAAATCAGCAAGTGGATATGTTGGTATGCTCCCATGAGGTGGCCAAGTGAGTTCATGAGATAAGTGGACATGGGAGTACTGCAGCAATGCAGAGATGGGCTGAATCAAGGCATATCCTTCTTTTACCCTCTGAGGCACAAAATGCCAGTAAGGATTGCTCTGTCTGTCAGCAAGAAATACAAAGGTTACAGATGGCTATGGGGCAGATTCCCCAGGGGGAAAGCCCTGCACACAGCTGGCAAGTCGATTATAGAGGACCAATGACACCAGTGGCTCCAGGTGGCTATAAATGGGTCCTCACAGGAATAGATACTTACTCTGGACTGGGCTTTGCTTATCTTGTGACAGATGCAAATGCCATAAACACCATTAAAGGATTGAAACAAAAGATACTATACCAATTTGGGCCACCATGTTATATTTCCTCAGACCAAGGAATGCACTTTACACCCCATGCAGCAATGGGCCAAAAAACATCATGTTAAGTAGATATATCATGTTGCATACCATCCTCAAAGTAATGGTTTGATAGAGAACTGGAATTTGCAATTGAAACATTTGTTGTCTAAAACTAGGGGAGATAAAGGCCTGAAGGCCTGGCTCACATGCCTTCATGAATGTATCCTCACACTAAACATGAGGGGGGGCAAAGGGAAGATCACCACTTGACAGATTCCTATGCTTTTCTGGGGAATCTAGAGAAGACAGGGTGGGGAAGGATGCTGGTGCCACTGTACAATTTTTCCCCACATCACCTACCATTGCTTTCTTTCTGCCAAAAGCTGTGGTCCCTGGATTTAGGATGCAGCTGCAGGTGCCAGAGGCTGGGGTGATCCCTAAGCAAGAAACTGTTTCTATACCTTTGAACTTGTATGTCAGAATTCCTAAGGGCCTTATGAGATGGCTTGTACTTTGTCCCCATCTGGCCAAACTAGAGCTGACAGTGAATGCTACCATCCTGCCCAATGGTCGAGATAGCCCACTAGTTTTGTACCTGGGTAACAATACCCAGCATGAATGGGAGTGGACTGAGGGGGAAGCAGTTGCTAGACTGATCTTGCTACCAGCAATCTGGATAGGCACAATAGCTGAACTTCATGTCCCCTCTCAAGGTGGGAAAGTCTGGGTAAAAATAAATGATGAGGGAAGGAAGGAGAAATAATAGCTGAAGGTAAAGGAATGAATAATTGGGTTATGCAGTGGGGAAAATCCAACATTATGCTGATGTTAAACACAAAACAGATTCAAAATGGAGTCTCATCAGTAAGCACCACACTATTTCCTTCTAGCATCTAAGTGCTTGAAAAACTAGGAACAGCAGTTTGAATTAGGGATTTTGGTGCTCTAAGCAGCTCACTAAATCAGAGTACACCAAACACAGAAGAGCAGGATTAGAGGAAAGGCACAGGGAGATTATTTAAGAAAGAGCTACCTGGCAGAGGGTGGATGGGCAGCTGAGAGAGGCCATTGGAAACTTCCCTGGGGCAGTCACTGACTGGCAGGTGAGGGTGGCCACATGAGATCCCCATGAGCCAAGAAAGAAGACACCCTATATCAACATACCAGAGACCACTCCAACATCCCAGCAGGCAGCCCCAGGGATCTACCTCCAGCACCTGATTTTGTTGGTAATGTGGGTCACCTGGGTGCAGGCAGGCATGTGCGCCACTGCTGAGACTCAAGCAGAGAGCTCACTGTTGTGCCAGGAGGGCGAGCTCCCTCCCCTCTCAGTGGGTCACTGAGAGGGCTTGGGTCAGTCTGGGAGACATCGTGCTTATCTTTGTCACTGATATCAGGACCACAGTTTACTAGCAGGTACTCCCCTGACTCCGACACAGCTGAAATCGCACACATCTTTGGCACCACAGGTGGGTGGTATCACAGACAAACTCCAGAGCCATTAGCGGTCTGTCAGGATTGTGCCAGTGCCGTGGGCAGACGGGGCAGGGAGAGAAAGGAAGCCACAGCTGAGTGCGGTCCTGGGAATTTGCCTTGGATTGGCTCTTTGGTGCCAAAGGGCCTCAGAAGTGGGATCTTGAGTGTGCCTGAGCCTGGCGGAAAATTGTGACTCCTTAACAACAGGAATCTATCCTGAGATTGACCCGCGGTCTTGTAAATAACTGTGTCATCAATAATAGCCTGCGCAAAGCCCTAGAAACTGACCCTAGAAACACCAAGCTTTCCTTCTTCTGTTCCCACCTTCTCCAATAACTCCACTCATTCAATAGAAGAAACCATATTCAGTCCATTACCATAAAACTTCCCACTCCGAACTCTAAACCCTCTTTATGACAAACAGAAACACATATCCAAATTCCACACAGTGATTCCATCATCACAAAGAAAACAGTAGAGCAACCCAACATACCTGAATAAATAATAAAATAAAATATACTAGCTTCACCTTTACAAAATATTAAACCATACAACCAAGAAAAAACAAGTCAACACGTAACCAGCAGCTAGAGACAACCTAAAGAGACAGTGCTCTATCAGATTCCAGGGGCTTAAGAAGAGGATCTGCTTTCCAGTAACCCCAAGAACTCTCCAGACCTGCACTGCTGAAAAGGTCCTAGCTTACACCTTTTTTCCTTTTTCTTTTTCCAGTTCCTGATAATTTTTTTCTTGTTTTTTCCTTATTTTTCTCGTGGTTAACCCTGTTCCTTGATTTTTCCCATTTCTTCCTTCATTATTCTCCTTCTCTACCTTTTTTTCTCTTAGTGCCTTATCCCCAGATACTGCAAGTTTTCTTCTTCTTTTCTCCCCTTTTCATTTTTTTGGGGGGGTTACTGTTCCTGTGTGATTTCAGGGTGTATTTTTTGTCCTTGTGCTTTTAGTTTTTTGAAAGTTATTCAATTGTAATTTTTGTCTAACTGAGTGGGAGACAGCAACAGTCCCCATAAGATGCAAATACACAAGTGCATCTTCACTTACTGAGCAAGAGCCAGCACCTCCTCCACCAACATGCCAGTGATAAAAAACCACCAAGAAGAGCCTGAATCACCCTTAGCTGCTCTTCACAAACAGTTAACAGAGATCTTAATACAATACCATGCTGCTTTGGAGAAAACAGACCATCACAGTCCACAAAAAGAAGCAAGATAAAGTGGTAGAAACAAGGGAACAGGTTATAACCCAGAACACATCCCTGAGGAAGAAGCAGCATTAGAATTCTCTGATTAGGAATTCAAAAGAATTATATTTAGGTATCTTCAAAGGATTGAGAGACAGACCAAAGAAAACACAGGAAAAAACCTTTGAAGAATTTTGGAAGAAAATACAAGAATAAAATGACAAAATAAATGAAAGATTAGAAATGATTCTAAATCTACAGATAGAAATCTGGAAGATTAATACTAAATTGTCAGAAATAGATAACGCAGGGGAAGGGCAAAGTAGAATCGATGCAATGGAAGACAGAATTAATGAGATTGAAGACAAATACCTGAATACTTCTTTGGAAATGGGTCAATCAGAAAAAAAATCAAAACACAATGAAGAAAGCCTAAGGTTCATGTGGCATACCATCAAAAGAAATAATCTACATGTCATTGGAATTCCAGAACAGGAAGAGAAAAACAAAACCACTGAGATAATCGTCCAAGATTTGCTGAAGGAGAACTTCCCTGATATGACGAAAGAGGAGAACATATCCATTCAGGAAGTCCAATGAACCCCAAACAGGATAGACCCCAAAAGAAAATCACCAAGATATATCATCATCAAACTCACCAAAACCAAAGACAAAGAAAGAATCATGAAAGCAGCATGGGAAAAACAAAAAGTTACCTACAAAGGACAGCCAGTAAGCTCTGATTTCTCAGCAGAGACCATGCAAGTGAGAAGGCAATGGGATGGTATATATAAAACCTTGAAAGAGAAAAATTTTCAACCAAGAATTATATACCCGGCAAAACTGTCCCTCAAATATGATGGTGAAATTAGGAGATTTCCAGATAAGCAGAAACTAAGGGAATTTATTAAAACCCGACCAACCTTACAAGAGACGCTAAAGGGAGTCCTTTGATCAGAGAACCAAAAATAGCAAATAACAACCAACCATTAATACACAAGATGACATATCCCAGAAACCACAGCTATGGACATATACAAAGTAAAATGAAGTTACAAGACTGTAAACAGGGAACCAGAGACATCAATTGGCAAGTGAGGACAACTACAACCAAAAAGAAGGAAAAGACTGTAGTTACAGAAAAAAAAAGACCGTAGTTAAATGGTGAGGAAGTTGAGAGTTGCAAGACAGAATAGACTGTTCTAATCTTGGGGATAAAATTATAAATCATAGGGTAATCGCAAAGAAAAATGATAAACTTTCATACCACAATAAAAAAGAGGACAAGCCGTTATTGTAAAAGTTAAGGAAAAGTTTATCTATAGAAGGAAATTTTCTTTGTTGGTTACCAGGGGTGGGAGGGGAGGGGAGGAAAGGCTATTAGATAGATAGAGATAAGTATTGATTTGGGTGAAGAGAAGGGCAATGTCAATGTACCAAATGTGAGTGACCAATATGGCAGCATTGAGGATGAGAAAGACAAGAGCGGTACATGGGAGGTACAAACAAATATGAACCCTTTTGCACATACAGTACTGCATTGTCAGTGAAGGCAAGCATGGGTATATGGTTGGATAGGCTAAACAATTAGGTATGTCTATGAAATGGGGAGGGTATCCAAGAACATATATAGGGTTGGCAGACAATGGTCCTATAAGCTTATGTGAATGATCAGAATTCCCAGCTGCACAGTAGAGCTGACAAGTGGCAAGGTTGTGGTCACCGCTTGGTCACAGCCAGCTACCCAGAGGGACCGAGTAGTTGAACCTGTGGGCTCGGGACCATAGTTGCAGAGGACATCAAGCTCAATTGGCATAACATATTACACAAAACATTGTTCCACCTCCTACTGTGGCAAGTAGTGACTGAGATCTTACAAGCTTGCAAGCTGCCATCTAGATGCAATGATGGGTCTCTCCTCATCCAGAGCAAAGAAGAATGAAGAAAACCAAAATTCATGGAACAATTAGTCCTAGCGACTGGTACACCATCCAATCTGCAGCCTATTCAACTATGAGACCAGAAAAACTAGATGGTGCCCAGCTACCACTGTTATCCACTTGGAAAGGGATCTGTGTAGGAGACCCGTGATAGGGAGGGAGAACAATGTGGAAAAAAACTTAAAATCATTTGGAGGAAAAAAAAAAGTGGGGACCAGATTTGCTGGTCTGATAGAGCTTGGTGGAACCACTGAAACCATGGCCCCTAGCTGCCCTTCAGGTCTGGAATTGAACCCACACCTGTGATTTCCAGCCAAACAAAATACAGACATATGAGTTGAACATTTACCTCAAGTAGATACACTCCTTGGAGAGAACAATCATGGGAGAAAGAAGGGCTGCTTA
>NW_006921776.1:2417576-2421692 GCF_000298275.1 Orycteropus afer afer
AAAAAAAAAAAAAAAGATACACTCAGAACAAGGGAATAATATTATCTCATTTAAATATTATCAGATACCATAAGGATGATAATGAGAAAAACTTTTAGATCAGATGGACGAATACAGCAGACCTGAATGGGTGGTATCTGAATAATCTCACTCTTAGGACTCTTTGCTTTCCTAATTGTTAATGACCTAGGGACTAGTACTATGATTGGGAAGATCACATTAATCTTTCAAGTATGAAAGGGCTAATGGCTAGAAGAGCCAGGGGGTGCAACGTGGTGAATTGTTTGATGTGGCCCTTGTAGCTGTTGTCCTCCCTTCTGTGACGTATTGTAAATCCTGTTATCCATGCCTGTTTGGGGTGGTGTGGAAGTTAATTTAAAGTCAGGTGTCAACTTGGCTGGGCAGCTGGTAGTACTCTTTCCCTATAATAACTGGCAATCAGTTCTGTGATGGGATTTGCCTTGAGCTGCTGATTTTTAAAGCCATCCATTTGGGATATTGCTGTTGGAGCAACACAGGTGGAATGTATCTTGAGTCCTGCCTTTCTGGAGGGTATAATTCAAATCACCACCCTTAGCTTTCTTGAAGTAGTTCTGGTAGCATAGTGCCTAGGGCACTTGACTGCTAACCAGAAGCCTGGCGGTTCAAATGCACCAGCCACTCCAGCCACTCCTCGGAAGGCAGATGGGGCAATCTACTTCTGTAATGATACTGCCATGGAAACCCAAGGAGGGGTCGCTATGGTCAGGTCTGACTTGATGGCACATAACAACAACAGCTTCCTTGAGGGTATACCTACGAATCTCCTGGGAAGGTTTGCCCTCCTCTTGCTGCAGTTCTGTGTTTTGGCTCATCCTCATCTCATCCCTGAATTTGGGACAGCAGCCGTCATCTGATCTGCTGATCAAGGTTCATCAAACCCTGAGAATTGGAAGGATTCTCCAGACCCACTCACGAACCTGGGACTCTTCAGCCTGCCAGCCTCCACCACTACTATGTGAGACGATCCCTTGGGTGTCTGTGAGTTCTGTGAGGCATTACAGTGAAATACAGAACTCTAAGATGGGGGAAATTACTGGGAGGAGGAGGAAGAGCTAATGTCTGAAATCATGGAGTGGCACAGTAGTTTGGACATTTGGGACATCTTTAACCTCCGCCTCATGGGACTGGCCTTGTGTTGATCTTTCTGAGACAGATTGTTCAAGCAGCAGGACAACTGATTTTACATATTTGTGCTTCACCACTTGTTAGATGTATAACCTCTCATAGGTGGAGGTACAAAACCAATGAAATGATGTAATGATAAACATGTCTGTCTAAAGACATGTAAGCTCCAAATTATAGCTTGTGCTGAATACAGCCTGCTGCTTGCTTTTATAAACAAAATTTAATTGGAACAAAGCTATGTCTATTTATTTACATATTGTTTATGGTTGTTTTCATGCTAAAATTGGAGAATTAAGTCATTGCAACAGAAAGCATGTTGTCTACAAAACCAAAAGCATTTACTATCTAGTATTTATAGACAAACTTTGCTATACCATCTGTACTGTTATGCGTTGTACCCACCCTACTGTGTATGGATAGCAGTTTCTGATAATTAATCATATATTTTGATTGAGATTACCCTACTCCCTCCATGTGCTAGAATCAAACACTGGAAAACAACTCTCTGAAAGAGAGGAGAGGTATAGCTGGTCATGTTAGGGCTGCTCTCCTAATAGAAAGCAGACTTCTCTTGGGCAATCAATTTGCCATCTTTTTGAGCATAAAATTCATTTTATAATTTTAGGGAGGAAAATGTGGTCTTAAGCATGGGAAAAAGTTTTAAAATATCTTATATTCTGTTACATGATCTACCTTCTCACTGTTTGTTTCAACTCAATAATAAAATATAACTTCCAAAAGTGAAGAATTTTCCTGGGCTGTGAAATTGATAAGATCCAGACTTTCCATCTGGAAAATTTTCTCAAGCCTCCTCCCTCCCAACTCTCACCCCACTTTCTTTCTGGTAATTTGAAAGAAAATAATATTCTTTTATATTTTGGGGCTTCATATTTGCATATGTTCTCATGGATTTTTTGCAAAAGAACGATAGTTCACATAGTCATTTCACAAAAAAAAACTACACAAAATTATAAAGTAATATACAATAAATAAAATTTAACACATATCAAAATGATTCACAGAGCCTTCTACTTCAAAATAACAGCTCTTTTCTCAAAGTGGATACACCATGTAGTAGTAGTGTGACATGTAAAATTACTTTAAAAGGAAAGAAAATCATTCGTTTATGTCCACCTACTAGATTCTGTCCTTGCTTCTAAATAATCTATTGATTTATTTCTCCCCTCACTTCAGGGTTACCACATGACCCATTATTTCTTCTTCTTTCCCATTCCCAGAGGCAATTGCTCATCACTTTATGTCTGTGTAATAGCTCTTTGAATGTTCCTATCCATCCTACAACTACTATTAAGCATCCAAGTTGATTCCCATACAATTATTTTGTTATGTGTCTCACCCTCAATCTTGGTTTCTCAATATATTGTATATTAAACCAAATGTAAATAGTTTCACCGAAAGATCCACATCTCAACCTTGTTGAGCTACCTTAATTAAAAAAAAAAAAAAAAAAAACAGAGGGCATTAGGTAATATGGTACAAAGAACTCATATTGTGATGTGTCCTCCAAATCCTACATGTAATAGAAATGAAACACAGAAAAGAAGACTGAAGCTACATGTTACCTTATTTCCAAGCTCAAGAGTAGACAGTGGTACTGGGAATTTGGTGCATCTTCAGTAATGGAGACTTTCAGAGCACCAATGGCACCTGATGGAGAATCAGAATTTAAAGCTTAAAGCTAAGAACTATAATATGGTCTAGTAGCATAGTGGCTAAGGCACTTGACTGCTAACCAGAAGGCTGGCAGTTCAAACCTACCATCCACTCCTTGGAAGGAAGATGGGGCAATCTACTTCCATAGTGATACTGCTTCGGAAACCCAAGGAGGGGTCACTATGAGTTGGGTCCAACTTAACGGCACATAACAACAACTACAACACTGTAGCTTTATAGGATTCCAAGGGTCTTGGGATATTTGAAGACAAAAGGACAGATTTAAGACAAACAGGAATTGAAAATATGTGTATGTCCAACAGCAGGTTATGTCAACTATGACATGATTGACACTTTGGGCTGCATAATTCTGTGTGTGGAGGCCTGTCTTGTGTGCTGTAGGATGTTTAGCAGTATCCTTGGTCTCTATACTCTAGATGCCAGGGGAACCCATTCCCTCAGGCTTGGCAATCAAAATGTCTCCAGGTGTTGCTAAATATCTTCTGAGAGGCAAAATAACTCCCAGTTGGGAAACAGTATTCAACAGCTATATCATCCATATTAGTTATAGATATATTACTTCCAAAGTATCATAGACACTGAAAATCATAGAGTACAGTTCTACTCTGATATACATGATGTTGTCATGAGTTGGAATCAAATTGCCCTGATGGTAATAGGATTGATTTTTTAAACATATATGTAGACCTACCCCCCCCCCAAAAAAAAAAAAAGCAAAATCCTCATTTCTGTTGAGTCAAATCCAACTCATACAGACCCCTCCTTGGGTTTCCGAGGCTGTATCTCTACGGAAGTAGATTGCCCAGTCTTGCTTCTGACGAGTGGCTAGTGGGTTTGGACCACCAGCTGTCTGATTAGCAGTCAAATGCCTTAGGCACTACACCACCAGAGCTCCCTATGTAGACATAGTCTGTATCTTTTTACATCCCTATAAAAAGAATTTTGTGTTTTAATGAAACCTGAGTCTATACAGACTATTTGATAAATGACTGAGTCCAGTTGTGGCTAAAATGTCTCTGTGAAATGGAGACAGTAATTCCTACCTTGTCTTCTGTCTGAGTTATTTAGGTGCTGAAAGAAGATAGCTGATAGGAAAATCCTTTCAAAATAAAAATGTGCTAACAAGACTTAAAATAATAACAGAAATAAGAACATAATAATTTGATTTTGTCATTCTTTTGCTGACACAAACTAATGTTATTTAATATGGAAGTGATTTATTAGAAGAAGAACTAAATCAGGAAACTTGATTTT
>NW_006921776.1:2421831-2430341 GCF_000298275.1 Orycteropus afer afer
CTTCCGAGGAGTGGCTGGTGGGTTTGAACCGCCAGCCGTCTGGTTAGCAGGCAAGTGTCTTAGCCACTATGCTACCAGAGCTCCCATATATATATTAATAATTGTGGGCAAACAACTAAACATTTCTGAGTTTTAGCTCTTCATCCTAACCCTAGGATAGTATTACAAACTTAGCAGAACAGTTGGGAGAAATAAATATGTTGATATATGTGGATAGGAAGACTGGCACCTAGCAAGTACAAAACGATATGTATGCAGAATCCAAATAAATTCTTCTGCCTTGTAATATCCTGGGACATTTCCTTTTACAGCCTATCTTTCTTCAGTCATTTTGGTTATCGATCTTGGGGTTTCTCTGTTCAATTTCCTCAGTCCCAAGAAATCTAACACATTACTTATGTCCTGAAGCAACTGTTTCTTCTCTGTGCACGTAAGTTTCTATTTGCTATCAGAGATGCTTTCTAATCCCTTGCCAACCAAAGGGATGTGTTTTTCCTATTTGCAAAATATTAGAGAGGCTCCCCATTGACACCAAACTCAGAGTTTGTGCTCTCACCAAGCACTTAGAACTAATATCAGCCCTGGTAATAAAATAAAATCCAATCAAATTACCTTTCTGTACATAGCAGGTATCATGTATTAAAATATAAAGGGCTCAGAGCTCAAATATGCCCCTCTTTTGAGGAATGGCATCCCAGCAGTGGACACTAGTGGTTAAATCTGTTTCAGTGTTTACACTATAAATCCGTTGTTTTAAAAGTTAATGTCTCAGCTGTAAAAATTCTCTTTGTGGTTAAACTTGGCAGAAAGGTTGACACTCTAGAGTGATATTTTCCTCTCCACAAGTTTAGGGGGAAAGCCATTAGTTTATTTTTAAGATCTTAGCAGGAAGACAAGGGGAAAAGTGCCAAAAGAGATGTTTCAGATGCTTTTATTGCTAGAAAATTGAATAACCAGTTGGCTTTATTTTAAGCAATATGGTAACACGAAAACTGAGTCTGCACTCATGAGGATTCTCTTCCATATATGATACCACCAACCAGTCCAATCAATTGTAATTTTTAAAAAACCTTTTAAGGGGGATTCTGGCCCATTCTGGTGCAGTTGCTCATATTCTTCAGAAATTTCATAAGGATTTTTAGTACGGAAAGTTATTGAGCATGCAAGGTTCTGCGGATGAAAAGCTCCCTAAGCATGCATTGACAAGGAGGACCAGTGTTGTTACAGTTTGTTGTGTCAATGATTTGCAAATAATGGGTCTCTGGGAGATTTTTAAATTGCAGCTTTCACTCCAGGCCATGGTGCTTTTTAGGATGAGCTGAGTTGCTATGAGGCTTGGCACTCTTTAGTGCACCTTAGGCAGGAGCTCTAATTCTTCCATTGAGATCATAATAGCTGACCATTGCAATCAATCTCAATGACATATTTTCCTTGCATTTTTTTCTTTTAATAAAAAACAAAAAAGCATACTCACAAGACAATATTAAAGTTGTAACTTAAGCCAACTATAGTGAAGAGCTTTCATCAAATGCCTTGGCCACCATGAATCAAGTCTTTACAGAGCCATATTTAAACAGCACATTGATTCCAGTGTGGCCACTAGAGTACCTACTTCTCGAGGGAGTAAATTGGAGTCTGTTAAAATGGCATCAAAAAGCATGACTTCTACATGGGATTAGAAAATGTGGGACAATCAGAGTAAGATTTATGTGTCAAACTACATGAAGACTCTATATAAATATTTCATGAAACTCTAAGATATTTGGTATGCTCCAAGTTCAAATTTCTTAGTCATACTTCTGTTTGTTACACAAGCTTAGCTTTAACCGGTCAACCTGTGCCACCCAGAATCCCTGGATTTAAAGTAGTAATCTAGAATTAAAGGTATCAAGAGAATTTTGTAGATCACTAGATCCCTTTGGATTTGATGATTGGAAGGTGGTCCTTGTGGGAGGGAGATATGAAGGAATACCCCATTGATAAAATGCAGATTTATCCATGTAAAATGAAAACACTGGAAAACACATTCTTAATAGAAGGTTGTTCCACTGAATGTAATCTCACCTTACAAAACATTAAAAAATTGATATTTATCTTTAACTATTATTTTTGAACATAGAAATAGATATGGCATGTTTATGATTTTTAAGGTTATCTACCATAGTGATTTTTTACTTGAAGATTGTGGGGTACTTCATTGCAAAGACACCATTTTCTATGTTATTTATTGTGCGTTCAGTAACTATCATGAAGGTTGGAAGAGTGGACAATAAATATTTGTTGAATTTTGAGGTACTGTTGAGTGACTATTGTGCTTGGGCCAAAACTTCTGTCAATATTTCCAAACAGCTCTGGTCAAAATTGAGAAGGGAATTTGAGAATTATTCAGAAAGTTAGAAAGAGCCAGTGTGAATTAGATGCTGACTGCTATCCACAAAGTGATATAAAATTGTTGAGAATATATAAGCAAAGGAAGTTATGTGAAATGTAAAGAGGAAATTATGTGAAGAATAAAGAGGTAATTGTGGAAGAACAAGTTGTTGAAAGTTGGATTTTTAACTTGCTGTTAGGTAAACCAAGGAAGAAACCCTCAATAAGGCAGCAAGGGTGAATATATTACAAAATTTAAAAAGAAATATTTATGAAGTAATAAAGATTTTCAGGAACTGAAATATACTGATGGTAAGCCAATTTAAATCTTAAAGGAGGAAAATAAGGATTGCATTGAAGTAGCTTACAAAAGAGAGGAGTTGTGATTTTACTTCATTTGTTTCTTCCCAGAAGCATCTCTTTTGTCTTTCACACTTTTAACAGAAAGGATGTGAATATATTTTCATTTACAGACAGGTGATGGACAGAGGTGTCAGTAAAGTGTTAAAGGATACAAATACAGCTGTGTGATGTAAGCAGAAAATGCTAGCTAGTTGTAAGGATTTAGAAAACAACAACCAAGATGCAGAAGCAGGGAAAAGGCTCCATTTATGAGTTGATGAGAAGTGGGGTCACAGTACAAAGCCAGAAGGGTTGATGGGCAGATTTGGAAATGTGAGAGATAAAAGAATGGAATATTTTCCAAGAAATGGAAATTCAGACTTTGGCGAAGGTGATGAGGGGATGGAGTTACTCATCCTATGGCTTTTTGTTTCAATACACTATGGCAGATGAAAATCATAATATAATTACTTGCTTTGGTTAATGCTTCCAAGTTCCCCAGCAGTGATAACTATGGAATTATTCCATTTGCAAAACTGGACATGATCATAGTTTAATGCAGATTCTCAGCTTCCACATGTTGGAGCAATGTTAGGAGGAATGTTTTGTAAGAGAACTAAACATCATCCCTGACCTCTGAAATTCTAAGCAGGTTCATCAGTCTTGGATTTTTTCTTTTTCACCTTTATTTTTTAAGTGTTGTGTATTTTTATGTCTACATCCTGAAATAAGTTTATAAGACTCAGAAATAGGTGAAAAGCATTTTGTGGGATGGTACATGAACTCAGCTGCTTTAGATTATCAGTGAAGAATGTCCCTTTCAACACAATTAGACCTAATATGGTGCACAAGGAGAGGGTGGGGCCATGATGCAATGACCATACCTAAACTCTTCTAGTTGACATTTCAATCAGTTGATTTCATCTTTCATTTTGATAGCTGGATGGCACAAGTAATTTTTGGCCTAGCCATCTACTTTCTTGAATATGGTGCTACCTATGGAAACTTATAGTTAATGAAGATTTTATTATTAGAGTTAGACTGTAGTGTAAGAAGTGTTCCCTGGGTGGCAAAAACTGTTTGAGCTTAGCAACTAACCAAAGGTTGGCAGTTTGAATCAACCCAGTGGTGCCACGGGAGATAAGGTCTGGCAACCTAACTCGATAGCAACAAGGCTGTTTGCTTAAGGCATTTGACTGCTAACCAGAAGGCTGGTGGTTCAAACCCACCAGCCCCTTCTTGGAAGGAGGATTGGGCAATCTACTTCCACAGTGATACCACCTCAGAAATTCAAGGAGGGGTTGCTACAAGTGGGATCCTGGTCAATGGAAGTGAGAAAGTGAGAGGGATTTTTGTTTTTAATATTGTTTTTCAAAGTTTTCTCCACATCTCTAATTATTTTGGGGTGAAGGGTTGTATTTTACAAAAACAAACAAACAAACAAGCAAACAAACCAAAAACCAATTTGACATGCTGTGAGAGTTCTGGTGGCATATTGCCTAAGGCATTTGACTGTTAACCAGAAGGCTGGCAGTTCAAACCCACCTAGCACTCCTCAGAAGGAAGGTTGGGCAATCTACTTCCGTAGTGATACTGCCTTGAAAACCCAAGGCGTGGTGGCTATGAATCTAAATAGACTCAATGGCAGTGAGTTTGTTTGTTTGTTTTGGTAGTGTTACCTAAGGAGCTCTGGTGGTGTAGTGCCTAAGGCATTTGACTTCTAACCAGATGATTGGTAGTTCACACCCACCAGCCACTGGCAGAAGGGAGACTGGGCAATGTACTTCCATAAAGATTTACTGCCTTAGAGACCCAATGAAGGGTCACTATGAGTCGGAATAGACTCCATGGTGGTCAGTTTGGTTTTTGGTTTTGTCAGTATTACAGAAAAAATAAAAATATATTCTCAAGAAGAGACAGATATTCCAAAAGCAAGTGAGGCTAATTTCATTTTCTTATTTAAAGGGAGGGTGTTTTTAAGGCATATATTTGTGAAATAAGTAAAGGGGCCTAATTATTCCTGGATAATTTCTCTAAAACAACAAGACCATGTAGTATACAATGTGCAGTTCAATGTAAGTGTCAAAAAAGTGAATGTCAGTAGGTGATTGCCCCATTTTTTAGCATTTCCTGCCCAGAAGAATTTAGGGAAGTGCTTATTTTTCTACTGTGCTTAATTATGACTTAATCCAGAGAAGCCTATGACTACATGTTGGCAAGTTAATGTTTTGACAAGGAATAAATCAATGCATGTGGACATGGGTGATGCATGAATCTCCCCAATAAAACATTTTGTCAAAATATGTCTTTCAAACCAGTGTGCCTGTCATAATTCCTAGGCCAATGTTTAATGAACAGTTCATCTAAACACTACTGTCAAGAGAGAATGTTATTGGCTGTCAGCTTCCCACATGCAAGTGATTAATAAAGAGATCAAAGCTCTCAAGGTCTAGGGTATATTTCACTGTTGGTGTATAAGATATGGGTTTTTGAACAGGGATTGAGCCTCTAGATCTGATCAGGTGAACATCATACCCAATATTTAATATGATCCCTCTGTTGTCTCAGCATATTGTCTAAAATATTTGAGAATAACATTGGGAAATTGGAAAATGATGTCACACTACATTGTCTGGACTAAAATAGAAGATGATTTAAATGTATATTATTCAGGAACTCAGGCCTAAGAGCTGACCCTGAATCAAAATTCATGACAATGTATTATTTCTAACTTCTAAAGATAAAATGTTTATAAACGAGTTGCAATTAATTTGATTCAGATTCATGGCAGCTTCATATGTATCAGAGTAGGACTGTGCTTCATACGGTTTTTAATGGCTGATTTTTCTGAAGTAGCTCACCAGGCTTTTCTTCTGAGGCACCACTGGGTGGACCTGAACAATCAACATTATGGTTAGCAGCCAAGAGCATTGAATGTTTGCACCACCCAAGGACTCACAAAAGTTCTATATTTTCTTCTATTATACACAATTCATTTTAAGTTAATAAAAACATTATCAACTGATTATATGAAATTTCGTATGAGTTTCAGATATTGCCACTGAAATGTAAATATTTCCTTTTTAAGAGTGAATAACCATATTTATTCCAAATATTCAAACCGACAAATTTCAAATTTTGAATATCATTATTTAATTTTATTAAACAGTCAATAACTTTAAAAAAATATATTTTATTTTACATGCAACTTTATATAATGAATTAGGTTTCCATGTTGTTATACAGACAAATTGTTCCATAATATTGGCTATAATATTCACCATATGTCAGCATTCTCATTATTTCCATTCTGTTTTTTCTGTTTCCATTGATCAGGTTTGACCTTCTTTGCCTTCTCATCTTTACTTTTGGGTAAATATTAACTGTTTGGACTCCTATAGTTGAATATTTAAGGGAGCACATCCCTCATGGGTGATATTGTTTATTTTGTAAGCCAATATATCACTTTGTTGAAAGGTGACACCTGGGAGTGGCTTCAGTTCCAAATTCAAAAGGGATCTTGAGGCAATAGTCTCAGGGGTTCCTGTAGTTCTGTCGGTTGAGTAAATCTTGCCTATTTTAAGAATTTGAATTTTGGTCTAAATTTTTCTCATTCTATTCTTGACATTTCGAGATCTATCCTGAAGTACAAAGCTACAAATGATAGGATAATATTCATACATCTTCAAGGAAGATGAGTTAATATGACTATGATTCAAATTTACACACCAACTACTAAGTGCTAAAAATGAAGAAATTGAAGTCTTTTATAGACTTCTGCAGTTTTAAATCAATCAAACATATCATCAAGATGCACTCATTACTGGAGATTGTATTGCAAAAGTTCAAAATAAAGATGAAGGATCAGTAGTAGGAAAATATTGCCTTAATGATAGAAATGACACCTGAGATTGTATGATAGAATTTTGCAAGACCAATGACCAGCTCATTATAAATACCTTTCTTCAACAACATAAATTGTGATTATACCCATGAACTGTGACAGATTTAACATACAGGAATCAAATTGACTACATCTGTGGAAACAGATGGAGCTCTGGTAGCATAGTGGCTAAGGCACTTGACTGCTAACCAGAAGGCTGGAGGTTCAAACCCACCAGCCACTCCTCGGAAGGAAGGTTGGGCAATCCTACTTCCATAGTGATACTGCCTCGGAAACCCAAGGAGGGGTCGCTATGAGTCAGGGCTGACTCGACGGGTGGAAACAGACAACGGAGAAGCTCAATATCATCAGGCTGGACTGACTGCTGAACATACCATCAATTGCTTATATGCAAGTTCAAATTGAAACTGAAGAAATTTAAAACAATTCCACGAGAGCTATAGCACCACCTTGAGTATAGTTTACCTGAATGTAGAGACTATCTTAAGAATAGATTTGATGCATTGAACACTAATGACGATCAGACAAATTGTGGGATTACATCAAGGACATCATATATGAAGAAAGCAAAAGGTTATTAGGAAAAAAGAAAAGATATGATCAAAATGATGCCATATGAAATTTGCTTTTGAACTTAGAGTAGCTAAAATGAATGGGAAAAATGATGAAATAAAAAGCTGAACAGAAGATTTTAAAGGGTGTCACAAGAAGACAAAGTAAAGTATAATAATTGTCTTAGGCTGGGTTCTCTAGAGAAGTAAAACCACTGAAAGTTATATATATGATTTACATGGCAGCAAGGACTGACAGACCCAAGTTTAACGGTTCAGATGGCAGGCTGTTGGCTCATAGGCTGCAGAGGCTGAAGAATCACAGATCTGTAGGTAAGACAGCAGGCTACTGCTCATAGGCTGAGGAGGGTAATGACTCCTAAGATCAACAAAAAATATGGCAGGCCATTTGCTCAAGTCCAAACAACTGAAGGTCAGATGATGACAGGCAAGATGAAGGATCCAGACTAACCAAAATGCCATAGAAACTTGTCAGAATATCCACATATATTACTTGCAGCCCACACCACCAAAGAAACTTCCTTTCAACTGATTGGCTGCTCATAGCATATCTCATCAGGAGATGATGACATTAAATCAGATCTCATCATGAGGAATGACTACATCCTTATATAATTGCCATACTACATCATAACTGCCAAACCACTGAGATCCATGTCTCAACCACATTGTCACACACAATCTTAACCCTCACAATCTACCCTTTGTCCACTTGGCAACTGTACACATTTCCTTAAACTATACATATATGACACATAACAACAACAATGACATACTCTCTAAATAAAGAAAATTATAAAGTAATTCTCACATCTAACATGACACAACCAACACATGTACAACCAAAAACACACTAGAATCTTATATATCTTATATTTTATAAGGGAAAACACGACCAACAAAAAAATATATATTTGATGCACACATACAAGAATTAATACTCATAAAAATCACAATCCTCACTTCTACAGCTGGTCACGGGCCATAGCTGGCACTTAGAACTAACTTTTTCCACCACCTATTTTATATTCCCTTCATCTTCAGCCAGTACCTCAGATAGTCATGGCTCTTTGCCTGGTGGAATGACTCAAAATTTCATTCCTGTTGGGTCTGTGCCATTAATACTTATGTCAGAATTAGTTTCTTATAGTTTTCCATTGACCATGTTGTATTGCCTGAGACATTTGACTGCTAACCAGAAGGCTGGTGGTTCAAACCTACCAGCCACTCCTTGGAAGGAAGACTGAGCAATCTACTTCCATAGAGATATTGCCTAACAAATAAGTAACAGAACTATCCTGCAAGAAATGTTCAAAGAAGTT